>NC_081197.1:37359329-37504329 GCF_902713425.1 Acipenser ruthenus
CTCCTTTTAAAATCACACACACACACACACACACACACACACACACACACACACACACACATATATATATATATATATATATATATATATATATATATATATATATATATATATAGCACCTTTCATAGTGGACCACCATACAGAGGTAGGCATTATATGCAGTCACTTACAATAGGACAATGATTTAACATCTCATCCGCAGGATGGAGCACAAGGAGGTTAAGTGACTTGCTCAGGGTCATGCAGTGAGTCAGTGAGAGGTGGGATTTGAACTGCTGACCTTCTGGTTACAAGCACTGGACTTTAACTACTGGACCACACTGCCTCCTTATAGTCATTAATCCAAAATATTCAAAATAATGTATTTTTATTATTCTAAAGAAAAAAAACTGAAAATCTTAGTGATGATACAGTTATAGTATAATCAGTTGATTCATTAAAGATATTTTGTACCACAAAAAATAGCTGAGTCTGCAAACTTACTGGCAGATCCATCCCAAAACTTTATTGATCCATCAGCATGCCTGCAGAAAGAGAACAAGCAACATGACCAGTTAGTGTTTAAAGAAAAATGTTAACAATAATAGAGTAAAAAGAACAATAGCTGCAGGTTTTTTATACACAGAAAATCTGAAATCATATTCACCAGGGACTGAAGCATCGGTTCATTCAACATTGTGCACTTACCCTGTAATAATAATTTCAGGATATGTCTGTGCTCCCAGTGTCCAGGTCCCACCACTGACTGGCCATTCCTAAAGATGAATAGTCAGTTGTTCAGGGTATACTTGTTAATGTTACTTTACATAGTTAATACTACAGTTAAATAAAAGCAAATACAACGATGAATGACCAAAAAGATAGGCACAGTAGGATTCACACAAATAACTCTAAAGTATTACAGAACCTTCTGTAAATATAATTACGATTATTTGGATATTTCTGTCCACATATCCTGGCCAATTACTCAACTGTTCATCAACCTATACCCCAGGATACGTTTCAGATGGGTTTTTGAGAGAATCACCCTGGATTGCATAAACCACATACTTCTTGTGGGAATCTCAGGATAACCACTAATGGATGGGTGATATATCAGTACTGCAAAATGTTCTTGCTTCCTGGATGTCATATGGTATTGTGCTTTTGGGTCTTTCTTGTTCAGCAATGTATTTGAGAAGACGTTTTGTTTAGACTGAAGTGCACAGAATGCATTGGCAAATGTGCAATGTTCTGTAACACTACAGTGTGAATGTACTGTTGCACTATTGCTTCACAGGGACATATTTCTTTGATGCATTGTTCTAATTTGCACCCACTTTACTGCATCTGCTGGTATATCTGTACTAACACTGAATGATATGGCATCTGTTGGATAATAAACCACAAGGGAAGAAAGGAAAAGTTGGAGAACCTTGTTAATCTTAAGCAACAGCCAGTCTAAGAGAAATCTACCCTCCTCACTGTACAGAATTAACAGTGGTAATTCAAATATCATAATAAGACGACACTAATAAGAGTTCACGCTGTTTCAGATTAAATCCATAAACTAATTATCTTGCTTTTCACCGTACATGTTCTGTCTTTTACAAGATACAATCTCCGAAACAAAATAAAAACTCACATAAAGGTTATATCTGCTAATTACTATAATAAATACCAATGTCTTTAAACCGATTAACAAATAATATGTAGGCTTTAGGGTACACCTTTATAACAATCCCTGTGATCTCAATTGAACTCTGTTTGGATTTTCTACTATACTTCATATAAATCCACAATTGATGTGACCTGTAAATTCACAACTAATCTAGATTTCATTCAGGATCTACAGGTAGTGGACAAACAAATGGAAACACCAATGTAAAGTCACTTAATAAGGCGTTGGTCCACTATGGTATCCTGCTCTGTGGAGTTCTCGGCGGACCGTTTTTGATGAAACTGGCTGCTCGTGCCCCAGATTGAAATTTGCAGTCAATTGATCTGCAGTTGCTCGTCTGTTTTGCCTTGCACTTCGAATTAATGCACGGATATCACGATCCTGGAGTATGCACTTCCGCCCACTGTTGCCCTTTGCTGATGATGTCTTTCCCTCGGAGTTCCATGCCGACATCACCTTAGACACTGTTGCTCGTGAAACCTCAGCAAGTTGAGCTGTCTTGGTCACTGAAGCTCCGGCCAAACGTGCCCCAACAATCACCCCTCTTTCAAAGTCACTGAGGTCTCCTCTTGCAGCCAAGCTAGCCATAATTATAGGAAACCAGGCCTGTCCAGCATTTTTATACATGACCCTAAGCATGCTGGGATGTTATTTGCTAAACTAACACATGAGCCACACCTGTGTGGAAGCCCTTGCTTATACTTATACTTCTTGTCCCTCATTTACCCAGGTGTTTCCATTTTTTTGTCCACTACCTGTAGGTTTAATAAAAATGTAATTTGGTGTCCCTTTCCCGTAGAAAGAGCACATTTTTCAGCCCAATTTTTGAGGCTTGTTTGAACAACTGATGTGGTTTATCTGCCACATTACTTGTATAATTAATTTGTTAAATGGGCTCTTAATACTTACCTTATTGCTGTAGCCTTGCTTTTTGTGTTTGGCACCTACAGAGTAAAGAGCAGGGATTAGCTCTGGAGGGCAGTCAGCAAAGTATGCTGTGCAGGTAACTGGGGATTCATGAATATCCATAGGATATGGGTTTTCAAAGATAGGAAAGCTGTTGGAAAAAAAGAGATCAAAGGAAGGTCATTTGTTGAAACATTCTGGTACTTTGGGTTCACACAAGATTCTCATTAGAATGCTCCCGTCGTCTGATTACAAACCAGTTCCTGCTGAGTCTTCAGTAACAGTGAGATAATTAGTGCTGGCAGTACAGCTCTTATGACTAGGGGTTTAAAGGTGCAATTCAAGAGCATTTTATCAATTTTTTTACAACCCTTAAATTGTAACACTGTTTCATGTTTCATTTATTTCAACCTATTTATACATTTAATCATATTCCAAAGGGGCAACTTAAGCTAAAACTTCACTCTTCTCGAACGTTATAGAATATTTAAATATATTTAGGCGGGTGCACAGTGTACCTATATAAGGTCCTTCCAACATTAGTACCATATGTTAAATGTGTTAGACCTATACATTTGTTTTACAGTTTTGCTATAAATATCTTTCATAAAGCCTGTATGAAATATACGTACTGGCTTTGTGTTAGGTCCACAACGATAAAGTCCTTTTCAAGCAGCACAACTACTGCATAAGGCTCCTGGAATTCTGTAATAAAAAGGCTATTGGTTAATTGGGTCTTATGATATTACCTTGAATATATGTGGGTGAAATGCAAACTGCAGTCCAGGTGTCATTGGTCCTTTACTTTGTAGGAGTGAAATATGTGATTAGGAGGGTCACGTCACCTGAGAGGGTTTTAAATGTGACTCCTGGGCTCTCCCTTTGTCAATTAAACTGGTGTGCTCCTCTAAAATTGATTTTAAGGGCTTCTGAGATCTTCAGTCTCTGCAATGAATCTGATTTTACAAATGCAAATAGGTAAAAAAAAATCTGGCAAGATAAAGGCTAAAATAATCCCAAAGCCACTTATTACTATTGCATTGGCAGACTCTGAATCTGTACAGTAGTTTAACCTCTTAATGTGACATAACATTGTTCTTTAACTTTTTGCAATGGTATAATTCAGGGTCATACAGTGGCTCTCAAAAGTATTCACCCCCCCTTGGACTTTTCCACATGTTATTGTGTTACAACATGGAATCAAAATGGATTTAATTAGGAGTTTTTGCCGCTGATCAACACAAAAAGTCCATAATGTCAAAGTGAAAAATAAAATCTACAAATTGTTCAAAATTAATTACAAATATAAAACAGAAAATAATTGATTGCATAAGTATTCACCCCCTTTGTTATGACACACCTAAATAAGCTCTGGTGCAACCAATTGTCTTTAGAAGTCACATAATTAGTTGAATGGAGTCCAGCTGTGTGCAATTAAGGTGTTTCACGTGATTTCATGTTAAATACACCTGTCTCTGGAAGGTCCCACAATTGGTTAGTACATTTCCTAACAAAAACTACATCATGAAGACGAAGGAACATTCAAAGCAAATCCGGAATAAGGTTCTTCAAAAGCACCAACCAGGAGTAGGATATAAGAACATTTCCAAGGCAGTGAATATCCCCCAGAGCACAGTAAAGTCCATTATTAAGAAATAGAGAGAATATGGAACAACTGTGAATCTGTCTAGAACACGCCGTCCTCAAAAACTGAGTATCCGGGCGAGAAGGGCACTAGTCAGGGAGGCCACCAAGAGGCCTATGGCAACTAAAGGAGTTACAGTCTTTCACGGCTGAGCTGGGAGACACTGTGCATACAGCAATAATAGCCCGGGTGCTTCACAAAACTGGCCTTTATGGGAGAGTGGCAAAAAGAAAGCCATTGTTGAAAAAAACTCACATCAAATCTCGGCTAGAGTTTGCCAGAAGGCATGTGGGAGACTCTGAGACCAAGTGGAAGAAGATTCTCTGTTGAGACCAAAATAGCGCTTGTTGGCCTCAACGCTAAGCGCTATGTTTGGCGCAAGCCTAACACCGCACACCATCCTGAGAACACCATCCCTACGGTGAAGCATGGTGGTGGCAGCATCATGCTATGGGGAGCCTTCTCTGCGTCTTGGGCCTGGAAAGCTCGTGAAGATAAAGGGCAAAATGGATGCAGCAAAGTACAGAGAAATCCTGGAGGAAAACCTGCTGAAGTCTGCTAGAGACCTGGGACTTGGGAGAAGATTCATCTACCAGCAGGACAATGACCCCAAATATACAGCCAAAGCCACTCTGGAGTGGCTTAAAAACAAAAAGGTCAATGTCCTGGAGTGGCCCAGTCAAAGCCCGGACCTCAATCCAATTGAGAATATGTGGAAAGAGTTGAAAATTGCTGTTCACCAAAGGTCCCCATCCAACTTGACAGAGCTTGAGCAATTTTGCAAAGAAGAATGGGTAAAAATCGCAGTGTCCAGATGTGCAAAGCTGGTAGAGACTTATCCAAATAGACTCATGGCTGTAATTGCTGGCAAAGGTGTCTCTACCAAATATTGACTCAAGGGGGTGAATACTTATGCAATCAATTATTTTCTGTTTTGTATTTGTAATTAATTTAGAACAATCTGTAGATTTTATTATTCACTTTGACATTATGGACTTTTTTGTGTTGATCAGTGGCAAAAACTCCTAATTAAATTCATTTTGATTCCATGTTGTAACACAATAAAATGTGGAAAAGTGCAAGGTGGGTGAATACTTTTGAGAGCCACTGTAGTGGGTGCAGTGGGTTAAACTGTATCTTTGACTTTGCAGTAGGAGAGGCAGGTCATTCCTCATATTAAACATGAAGCACGTCCTGGTAAAATAATAATATAAAAAAAAATGTCTGCTTTCAGCATGCCAAATTAGCCTTTTTGTTTTTCGTTCTCTGGAAAAGAGGGAATGCAGAATATATATATTTTTTATAATGAAGAAATAAATTCAGAATGCACAGCTATGTCAATTTTGATTTAATACACAATTAGTTTTATAGAGCCTTATAAAAAAAGATCACATATTGTTCAATTTTGTTAAAGCAAGCTTATGTTCTGTTTGTTACGTTTCCCACTTACCGTTTGGATAGGGAGTTTCACAAAGTGTTAAGAATTCCACTATGGGGTGATCCATTTCCAGCACTGTGATAGATTTACCATGCATGATTGTCAAACTAGGTCTTCGACCTGCTTTATCATACGACAGCCCTCCAGAGAAGATAATAAATGGCTCACTGAAAAGAAGATGGGATCATTGTGAATCATAATGACGGTGCTGATAAAGTGAATCCAATATTTCTAGAAATATATATATATATATATATTTTACCTAGATTTAACCAAAAAAACTTAATACAGCATTTTTTTCCAGATTTAATTATCATATTGACTTTAAATGTTGAATTTGTGATAACACGTTTTCAGTATTTATATATTATATCACAAAGTACACATTTCAAAACGTTTAACTATGTTATTGTTAACATTTATGTATAAAGCTAAATCTTAAAAAAAATAAAATAAAAAAAAAATCTAGGAAAAATGTTACATTTTTTTTACACTTGGCGCACAAATAACGCCTCAGTGGAAATATCGTGACTCAGGTGAATAGAAAAAACTATCTATAAGTAGTTCCTCGGTGCATTAATGATTCAGACATTGCTTGCATCATCCGTGATGAAGGTTCAGATTATAAAGATATGGATTTTGGCGGTTTTGGATCAGATGATACAGACTCCGCAGTCTGATTTATTACGGTTTCCTGTTGTTACGCGACAATCTTTTTTTTATAGTGCAACTTTGGATGCTATGTTAATTTATTATTTTCATGTTCTGTTTTCACACTGGACACTTCAATTTCTTACTTACAAAGATTATATAAAGCCATTTATAAATTTCACATGCATGTATTTATATATTTTTTAAATGTAGTGACTTTTATTCTAGCGTTTTTCACCTACACATGTGGTTTTTCACTATGTGCTTTTGCACTGCACACTGTAGATTTAACGTTTAATGTTTGTTTTGTGAAAATGGCAAAACAGTGGCTATACTACAGCAGCTTTGAATTGAACCAGTCATTAAATATGTTAACTGCACATCTTGATTCTTTATTGTGACTGTGTGCTGTGCTCTACCTTTGAATTTTAAGCATGCCTAATTGTAAACACAATCTATCTACCTAATGTTTTTTGTAATCAAATTTTTATTTGAGAAATGAGATATACATAATACATCAAAATGTAACAAAAGAACATTCCCATCCCCCCCCCCCCCCCCCCCCCCCCCCTTTCCCCACATGGCAACCCCCCAACCCCCTCCCAAGAACTCAATAAACAAATATGAAGACAAATTATAATGGTGGAAAGACATTATTAAGGGTGTTGCCATTCATATTGCATTGTGATAATACTGGATAATACTGCTTTTGGTATATTAGAGTTTTATGAAACTTTGCATGTGAATTCTAGAAAACTGACAAAATACCTTTATTGTTTTTATTATGATGAGGAGGCTAACAGACAAGCTATTAAGAAATACGGTTATTTGCAAAAACAGCAAACTGAGCAAATGTTCTCACACTGATAGCAGAAAACAGCTTGGAAAGTGTTTCAATAAACCCATATCTCAATACGTCTCTATCAATCTGTCCTGCATCCATCAGTCATTTCCATGATTTAATTCAGGCTTATTTAAAACAAAAGGGATCGATTTGCATTTAAATGTTGTGTTTTATTGGTCTTTTTAATGTTTTAGTATTGTATATAACCTGGCTACAGTGCATTTTTATTTTCTGCTGAAGCTGCGTTTTTTATTTTAAGAAAGTGCCACAACTAATTTCTTATTTCTGTACAACTGTTTTGCTCTTGGACACAGTAGCCTTCATAAGTAGACTGCAGTGAGGCAGCAGGTCAGTGTCAGTACAAAGCTGAAGTAAACACACCTGCTCCTTGATGTCTTGTATTCCACTTTCAAGATTGGTTTGCATGGGTCTGGTTTCTTTCCATCTCTCTGGCTTTTTGCTGTGATAGAAGAAAATAAATACCAGTAAAAAAAAAAACACATAGGATCTAATCTTTTATTTTCACATTTTAAAGATGTAAATTAGTCAGTCTTATTCCCCAACACCTGTTTAATAATAATGGATGACATACAGCTGCATTGTTTTCCAATATGCTAATCGAAGCATTCACATCCGATTCACAAACTCAGTAATCAAAGCATTCACATCCGATTCACAGACTCAGTAATCAAAGCATTCACATCCGATTCACAAACTCAATAATCAAAGCATTCACATCCGATTCACAAACTCAATAACAGAAGCATTCACATCCGATTCACAAACTCAGTAATCAAAGCATTCACATCCGATTCACAAACTCAGTAATCAAAGCATTCACATCCGATTCACAAACTCAATAACAGAAGCATTCACATCCGATTCACAAACTCAATAACAGAAGCATTCACATCCGATTCACAAACTCAATAATCAAAGCATTCACATCCGATTCACAAACTCAATAACAGAAGCATTCACATCCGATTCACAAACTCAATAATCAAAGCATTCACATCCGATTCACAAACTCAATAACAGAAGCATTCACATCCGATTCACAAACTCAATAATCAAAGCATTCACATCCGATTCACAAACTCAATAACAGAAGCATTCACATCTGATTCACAAACTCAATAATCAAAGCATTCACATCCGATTCACAAACTCAATAACAGAAGCATTCACATCCGATTCACAAACTCAATAACAGAAGCATTCACATCCGATTCACAAACTCAATAATCAAAGCATTCACATCCAATTCACAAACTCAATAACAGAAGCATTCACATCCGATTCACAAACTCAATAACAGAAGCATTCATATCCGATTCACAAACTCAATAATCAAAGCATTCACATCCAATTCACAAACTCAATAACAGAAGCATTCACATCTGATTCACAAACTCAATAACAGAAGCATTCACATCCGATTCACAAACTCAATAACAGAAGCATTCACATCTGATTCACGAACTCAATAACAGAAGCATTCACATCCGATTCACAAACTCAATTATCTAAGCATTACATTATTTATTTCTTAGCAGACGCCCTTATCCAGGGCGACTTACAATTGTTACAAGATATCACATTATTTTTACATACAATTACAATATTTTTTACACATTATTTTTACATACAATTACCCATTTATACCATTGGGTTTTTTTTTATTGGAGCAATCTAGGTAAAGTACCTTGCTCAAGGGTACAGCAGCAGTGTCCCCCAGCTGGGATTGAACCCATGACCCTCCAGTCAAGAGTCCAGAGCCCTAACCACTACTCCACACTGCTGCCCTAAGCATTCACATCCGATTCACAAACTCAATTATCTAAGCATTCACATCTGATTCACAAACTCAATAATCAAAGCATTCACATCTGATTCACAAACTCAGTAATCAAAGCATTCACATCCGATTCACTAACTCAATTGTCGAGGCATTCACATCCGATTCACAAACTCAATTATGCCCTAACTGAAAAGTATGAAAGCATTGTCCTAATTGAGGTCAATCATGATGTTTGTGGATTTTGTAGATATATATAAATGAGAAAGACAGGAAGGTAATCCCATCTGCAGTACAGTGCAGTTTGTTTGTATACCTTCTCTTGCATATGATTGCACTGGACTAAACACAAAATCAGAAAATACATTTCAGAATTCCTTGTAAATGAAATCTGAAACACAGGTAGCATAATTTTCAGTTAGGAAGGAATCCAATTGTCTTTTCCATGATAGTCTGTATTCATTTCAAAGAGAAAAAAAGTAACAGAAATCTATTTATTATATTTAAAATATAGTTAGAATGTATGACTCTGCTATATATTTTCTCTTTAAATCTGATGTCATTCACTATATAGCTAATGATGTAATGATCTACTGTTCCTTTCTATTTAAACTTATTTTCTTTCATTATTCTATACTGTACATTATCTAATTAAATTTTTTCTAAATCCACAAACTATAGGTCATCCATGGTGTGTCTGTTCCTTGTAAAGTGGTGAACTATTGGTTCACTTACTTTTTTATTTCTTATATTTGATAGGTGGTTCTGCATTCTTTTATATAATGATGTACCTGTCTCTCCTACATATTTGATTTTATTACATTTTATGCAAAATATACCATATACAAGGTACAAGGTTGATATCCTTTCATGACGGATATATATATATATATATATATATATATATATATATATATATATATATATATATATATATCTCGAAGGTTGAGTAATTTATACTGTCACAGAAACCCGAGATGGAATTGTTTTCCTGTAACTCACTGAAGAGGCCCATCTATTATTTTTTTATAATACATGGATACCCTTGTGATGTGAATATTAAAGAAGACGAGGTTCAGCAGTACAGTTGTTTATTTTTTTTTAAACGTAGCGTTTCAGTGCTGTACAGACGTTCTATGTCGTTATACCTTAGTGCTTCAGCTTTATTTGGATGATTGCCTTTTACCTTGTTTTAATTTCCCGCTCCTCTCCAGTTTCTTTGATATACGAATGTACCAGTTTTACATCATTTTTAACATATTCTCATTTTGTTGATCATTAATGAACATTTCTGTACTGTGGGTGTTGTCGAGTGATTGAAAACGAGACATTTTGTGTTACAGTATATTTTCCATCTAGAGGAATTATCACTTTTTGATGTCACTACTGTGGTATTATGCCTTTTTTTCCGAATGGCTCAGAATGCAAATATAGCCTTCATCTGTATGTGTGTTTGTGTATATATATATATATATATATATATATATATATATATATATATATATATATATATATATATATATATATATATATATATATACAGTGCCTTGCATAAGTATTCACCTCCCCTGGACTTTTCCACATTTTGTAGTGTTACAACCTGGAATTAAAATGGATTTAATTGGGATTTTTACCATTTGATTTCCACAACATACTTAACACTTTGAAGGTGCAAAATATTTTTTATTGTGACACAAAAGTTAATTAAACAAAAAAAAAGACATTTGTTGGTTGCATAAGTATTCACCTCCGTGAGTCAATACTTGGTAGAAGCACCTTTGGCAGCAATTACAGCTGTGAGTCTTTCTGTGTAAGTCTCTACCAGCTTTGCACATCTGGATCCTGCAATTTCTGCCCATTCTTCTTGGCAAAATTGCTCAAGCTCCGTCAAGTTGGATGGGGACCATTGGTGAACAGCAATTTTCAAGTCTTGCCACAGATTCTCAATCAGATTGAGGTCTGGGCTTTGAACTGGCCATTCTAAGACATTCAGGTTCTTGTTTTTAAACCATTCCAGTGTAGCTTTAGCTGTGTGTTTAGGGTAATTGTCCTGCTGGAAGGTGAACCTCCGCTCCAGTCCCAGGTCTCTTGCAGACTGAAACAGGTTTTCCTCTAGAATTTCCCTGTATTTGGCTCCATCCATCTTGCCCTCAATCCTGACCAGTTTCCCAGTTCCTGCCGATGAAAAGCATCCCCATAACATGATGCTGCCACCATCATGCTTCACCGTTGGGATGGTGTTCTCAGGGTGATGAGCAGTGTTGGCTTTGCACCACACATAGCGTTTTGCGCTAAGGCTAAAAAGTTCAATTTTTGCTGTGTCTCCCACATGCCTTTTGTCAAAATCCAAACGGGATTTGATATGGGTTTTTTCAGCAATGTCTTTCTTCTCCCCACTCTTCCATAAAGCCCAGCTTTGTGGAGCGTCTGGGTTATAGTTGTCCCATGGACGGTTTCTCCCATCTCAGCTGTGGATCTCTCCAGCTCCTTCAGAGTTACCATTGGCCTCTTGGTTGCTTCTCTGACTAATGCCCTCCTTACCTGGTCACTGAGTTTTGGTGGATGGCTTTCTCTAGGCAGAGTAGCAGTTGTGCCATATTCTTTCCATGTTTTAATAATGGATTTAACGGTGCTCCGGGGATGTTCAAAGTTTGGGATATTTTTTTATAACCCAAGCCTGATTGGTGCTTTTCCAGAACTTTATCCCAGACTTGTTTTGATAGCTCCTTGGTCTTCATGATGCTGTTTGTTTAGATATGCTCTCTAACAAACTCTGAGGCCTTCCAGAAACAGGTGTATTTAATCTGAGATCATGTGACACTTTAATTGCACACAGGTGGACTCCATTCAACTAATTATGTGACTTCTGAAGGCAATTGGTTGCACCAGAGCTTATTTAGGGGTGTCACAGCAAAGGGGGTGAATACTTATGCAATCAAGACTTTTCAGTTTTTTATTTGTAAATAATTTTGAAAAATATGTAGATTTTTTTCCCCACTTCGACATTATGGACTATTTTGTGTAGATCAGTGATAAAAAAGCCTAATTAAATCCATTTTAATTCCAGGTTGTAACACTACAAAATGTGGAAAAGTCCAAGGGGGGTGAATACTTATGCTAGGCACTGTATATATATATATATATGAACATATTATTTACACATATCTATGCTATTTTAGGTCATTGCATTTGTTTAGGATTCATTTATAATATATTTAAGCACAAATCATATTATACAATATTACTGAGCAATCCTAAATAAAGCATATATTTTATTACATTTAATGTAGGATGTTGTCCCTTTAATTAACATGGAAAAGCCTGCATGTACTACACCTTTATGCCATAGTCAAATTTTGAAATATATGTAAAAGCTGACAATAAACACCTGTTTCAAAAGTGAAATGAGTACTTAAACGGCATCCACTTACACTTTGCTGATATTTGTCAGGAGTGAGTCATTTAACAGGCTTAACTGTCTACTAGTTTGGCAGGGTCTGCTGAGCTTATCAATCATACAGCAAATGTGTAGGTGAACCATTGTTATTAATCACTGCCAGGTATAAAGTGGGGCACGGCTAATACAAGGTGAACTGCTGCTGAATCTTTTACAAACACCCTGAACATCACCAATGCTGATAAATTCATTTTCACAGCTGCTGTTAGGTGCTGATGTAAGTCACACAGGTAAACTCAGTAGTATTTGGAGTTTATGCCGGTGCATTGAGACGTTAACAAGTGTTTCAGCAATGAAATAATCAAGAAGCAGTGCCTGGTAATATCAGAAATTATTACTTTTGGCCAAAGATTTTTCAAACTTTTCTATAAAGGCTGCTGTTAGGCATTACTAATAAGATCTCACAGTACTCTGCATCAATGAATGGCAGGGTTTCATGGTTTGATACAAGATTTTGATTTTTTTTTTTTCTTTTTCTTTTTTTAACTTCCGGTTGTAATAAGGTTTGATTTTAATATCACACTAGACTGCAGCTAAAAGACAAACACCAGTGGTTGTAAGTGTCCTGTAAATCAGGTCCACCCTTACCATGTGGAAAGGTGATCTGGAAAGGTTTGGCAGTGTTTTTCAGATTCCACATGGTCAGACTGCCGTCGGAATGGCTGCACATGAACTGTTTGCCTTCATGATGCCAGCTTACAGAATGAATGGCCTGTAAGATGGAAACACAAGACAGCAACATTAAAGGACAAACTGAGCAAACTGCTGCAGGCATCCAATACTCAGGAATGTTGGAAAATAAAATGTGTATTCGGTTGCACTTACGCATCAGAAAAAAAAGAAAGAAAAAACATCAGTAACACAATAGTGCCTATCAATAGGTGCTTTTGGGAAACATTATTTATCATCTCTCCCTACACCCCCACTCGACCTCTCCGCTCTGCCTGCACTAGAAGACTAGCTCTACCTCCGCTACGCTCCCCTGCCTCCAGAGCCCGCTCCTTCTCCACCCTTGCTCCGCAGTGGTGGAATGACCTTCCTACAGATGTCAGGACTGCCCAGTCCCTGACCACATTCCGGCGCCTCCTTAAGACTCACCTCTTCAAAGAGCACCTGTAGAACTCCTCTGTTTGTATCCTGGGACACTATCACCCTTCATGTAAATGTGCTTTATTTTGCTCTTATCTGCCCCCTATTTTACTGCATTTAATCCTGTACTTCAGAATACTGTAATCTGCCAAGTGTTTAACCTGTAGTACTTTGTATTTAATCATATCCTGAAATGTATTTGCTTACGATTGTAAGTCGCCCTGGATAAGGGCGTCTGCTAAGAAATAAATAATAATAATAATAATAATAAAGCAGGAATCATCAGATTTCCCTCTGCTTGAGCCACCCACAAGGCTGTTAGCAATACACACAAAAAGGAGACAAGAGACCATTGCATATGTATATATTTTTTCAATTGAAGGGGTGTATGAATTATACAGTCTGGGATTCAGTTGTAATTACAGTGATGCTATCCTTATGGTGACTTTAAAGAAGTACACCAGATAATAAAACAATACAAAATGTGATAAATTAAGTTTTTTTGTTATTTGTTTGCAGTGTATAGCAACGTCATAATTTAATTCCAATCCCAGTGTCAGGTCTCAGTCAGTGAAGAGTTGTAGTATATGCTCACAAGAAAATAACTTTAAAAGCTGATAATTGTTGGCTAGTGCAGTTTAGTTATTTCAAGATTATATTTTACCTTATATTTTATCATATTCTGATCATATTTTACAACTTAACTATTTAAGAGTTTTCCCTGAGGCCTGCTTTCACCTGAAACTAGCTTTACATCTTTCTTTCTTTCTTTCTTTCTTTCTTTCTTTCTTTCTTTCTTTCTGTCTGTCTTTCTGTCTGTTTTCCCAAGAAACAATTTAATTAGCAAACGATAGATATATAAAATAGTTCAATAACTGTTTAGCAAAATGATGCATATCAACATGAACATGTAAATTAAACGATGGCGCAAGAAGACATTGAGAAAGTCTTATAGTCAAAACGTGTATCATTTAAATAAATTAGGTTTCTTTTAGTATTTCTAAATTTAGCACTACCTAATGTTTACTAGTTATTGAAAATTATGGAGCAAACCAACATTCACGCTTCACAGTAAAAACAAGTATACAAGGTAAATAAATACATGAATACTAGTTGAACGTAAGCTTTGTACTATATATATATATATATATATATATATATATATATATATATATATATATATATATGTAAACTAAAGTAAATATGCTGTACTGAATTGAGGGTTTAAAGACACAAATGCCACTCTTCCATCTGCACCATATGAAACCAGACTGTAAAATCATCTTCACTATAAAGTCAAAGATCACCTGCATACATCATGTGTTTGTATACTTGTTAAAGTGATTCACTAACCTCCAATATTTCCCAGACAGTATAACATTTTCACAGCCTTTGTGTTCCGACAAAAAAAAAAATCTGCAGATTTAAAACATGCCTCCCACGTCCTTCACATTATTAAGTAACTTCTACCATCAGTGAGAGAGATTGAGTTCTGCAAGACTGACTGGGGCTGACAGAATCGAGTCTGATTTCAAATTGATTACAAGTTCATTCCAGTGGCAGATGGAAATATGGCAAAAAACTCCTGAACTGCCCATCACAATGTTAAGACTAAAACTACTCTTTTATGAGCTGTTAATGAGCACACACAAGCTAAGAAAAAATAAAGGACAGATGTTTAGTTATAATATCTCTTGAAAGGTATTCTTCCCAGGTGAATTCTCAGGCGTGTATACTGTATACAAGTACACAGCTGTTTTGACTAAATTGTTGAATGGCCCCTGAAGCAAAAGCCAGACTTCTAAAGAAAACCATCCTGCTGAAGAAAAAACTAGCTTTTCTCCTAGAGGCTAGTTTTATGAAGTGTAATGCTCTGGAAAAGTGGGGATGCTGCTTTGCATATATATTGAAAAGAGACAGCTGCTATGTGAGCCTGTGAGATAGCGGTACTGTACCTCCATTTGTAGAAAATGAAAACTAAGTTAATTTGCTTGAATGCTTCAGCCGGTAATCCACCAGGCAATTCTTTTATTTTTTTATTTTTTTAAATGACTCGTTAACCTTTTTTTTTTTTTTTGGACAAACATCAAATTCCATTAATAACGTATGAGTGTAAAATCTGCACTCAAGGCAGAGTCAGAAACACTGCTTATCTGATGTATAAGAAGATGTAGATCAATTTAGATTACAACTCTCTATATTTTTTTAAAAAATGAAATCAGTCATGTAAGCACCCTCAATGAATGAAGTATTTCAGAAATTAAAATTCATAACTGACATTCAATATTAAAGTCAATCCACCTATTTATTTAAGCCATATTCCATAGACAGAGAGCCTTAATGGATGTCTCATATTATACAAAGCCTGGCTTATACATCATCATCTGTGCATTAAGTTTGCTCTTTGTATACATATACATATCTGTGCAGCGCAGTGTCGACTGCGTTGTTGAAATGTTTATACATGTTAATATACTGAACGATTTTCATGAACACATTATGTGTTTGCCATGATTTCTCAGAACCTTTTAACACATGGTTATATAAAAATGTATTTCCCACCTAAAAGACTATTTACATCCCTATGTCAATCATATCCCACAATGCATTGCATCTACTCTAAGAACTCTATCTACTGCTATCTACATCTGTAATTCTCAGTGATTTCCTATGAACTAACTGGTTGTGTTATGATCCTTGTTTGTGACGATTTTGTCAAAAATGTAAACTTAATTTAAAATGGGAGTTAGGATACTCAATACTACTCAATGGGTACACTTACAATGACAATAGAGGTAGCATGCTATGATTATAGCACTATTTGATTTGATACTATGATCTTCAGGACTGTAAGCTAAGGTTTTACTGACTGAGCTACACTGTACTTCAACTCTGTGCTGTCATTTCTGTGGTGGAGGGGATGGGGATGGGGCAGGGAAAGTGGGGATGGGGGAGGGGATGGGGGAGGGGATGGGAGATGGGGGATGGGGGAGGGGATGGGAGATGGGGGATGGGGATGTTTGTACTGTGTTTTTTGCATTGTTTATCAACATGGTAGAAGGCTAATGCCCAGCCTACACATAGTTATTCTTTGGTTTAAACTTTTTGTGTTGTGTTATTTTGTTAAATAAATGTGCGCATATGCACTTAAACCTGCAGCTTTCTGACTCTGGGTCTAATTCCTGCCGGTAGCCAGTCTGGGCCGTGATGCTACCCTGGCACAGATGTGTTAATCTATTTTATATAAATCCATGGTGCGCATGCAAGTAAATCTTACGTTTCACCAGTTTCTTTGAGCTAATAAAGAAGCATTACACCACATCAGCTGTTGTCTCTGCCCTACTGTAACTGCTGCAGTTGAAGCAGAAGGTGCTCTGTTTTAAAAATAAAGGTATCGATTTTTGAGCAGATAAACAATAGTTCTGCATGGGTGATGCTAAAATGACCAATTTGTGAGAACATTCAGAACTTCCTCTCTCAAGCTTTCCTTATTGATTTTGTGTGTGTGTGTGTGTGTGTGACTGTTGCGTTAGCTATGCAGAACCATCAGTAATCAAGCAATTGTATCTTCTATTGGCTTGGACAGTAGAACACATTCAAGTTTTAAGATACCTTTAGAAAGCAGTTTTACTGGAAATAAAAAAAAAAAGATTTAAGGGTCCTAAAGTCAGTTCCAATAGTCTGTCTTGACTGAATTCAATAATAATAATATCTAAGGTAAAGGGAGCACATACAAGAGTATGCTTTACACAACCTGTCAAGCCCCAAATCTGATATTTGAAATGTTTTTTTGCTGCTTAGAAGCTTTATGAAGGTAAACACTCAAAATGTCTGGGGGGGTACAAAGGAGCCTTTCCATTTAAGGACTTGCACTATGTAAGCTATATGGCGTGTGTTTATTTTCTTGCAATTTCCATTGAAGGTGGGTTTTAGTTCCTCAGCGAATGGACAAGTGTTATTGATCTTTCAGCATGAGGCATGGTATGTTAAGCTACCCCAAACCCCTTGATCTCAGGTGGTTTTGTTGCAAAACATAATAACCCCTACTGTTGGAGTCAGACTGTGGTGAAGAAAAACAAGGATAAAGAAAAGGCTAAGAGTCAAAGGTGTTCTAGATTCTTCTGTCATACATAGCAACAGATGGGGCATGCTGAGCACATCTGAAAATGGGTATGAAAAAATATCTTTGAGAAAAACTGATATGTGAAGCAGACTAGTGAGTGAGACTTTTCTGTCAGCTTCCCTTCTTTTAATCAAGCCCATGTCTTATAATCACAGAAGGGATCCTTCAAAGGGAAAGTAAAAGGGACATGACATGACTTTTGCACAGACTTGTAGTGTTCTTGTGTAAGTCGCCCCACATATAATATAGTAGGTCGGTACAAGCTATGCATCGATGGAAGAGAGCTAAGACCAGCGCGACAGAACTTCCTTACTTTATCTGTGTTACTATTAACTAATGTTACACTTATGTTCTCCAGCAATAACAGTGTATTTAACTAACTCTTTCACATGAATCTGTGCAAAAACACTTATCTCTATCTCTTCTCTAGATGTGATTATTGTCGGCCTACGTATTGATACAGATACCTATTTATATAATGGATTTTGGCTATTTAGAAATAACAATAATTTAAAAAAAGATATACATGACGGTTATAGAGTACTCTTTAGTAACCCACCACTCAACAATTTATTGTACTTACCTCATCATAGTAAAATCTGAAGTCTGGTTTTTTTGCTCGGAGGTCCCATAACACTACTGTTCCACTTTCAAAGCCTATCAGCATCTGTATGGAGAGTAAAACAGGCTATGTGAGGTTTTCTTTAAAACAATTAGCACATCTTGAGATGATTATTTCCACATCCCAAAGTGGCAGAGCGGACGATATCTGAATTACAAAGAGTATGTAGGAAGTAGATTTATCAGTAACACTGAAATAATAACTGCATGTGAATTCATTTAATATGTAAAGTGAAAGTGGGTTGTGCAGTATTAGCAGTTCCAAATGAGACAACCCGAATCTTGTCAGCTCATGACAAGAACCCCAGTTAAACTCTCACACTGTCTAGATTCATTCTGCACTCCCTGAAGTATTAAGAAAACAAATACTGCATATGCTTGGTTTAAGAAAAAAGCATTAAACCTGTTAATCTCAGCCTCACAAATAAACCTATTATTTGGACACAAACCAAAACAATGTATTCTCATTAAGTAGCAGTTCACCCTGAACAAACCAACAGAGTGCTGTCTGGAAAATGGGATTACGATGGGATTTGGAACTTGATTGCTTTCAGTATGTCATGCATTCAATTTCTTTAGGTTTTTTTTAGTTGTGTTTAACATGGAATGACTTATCTATGAAACCCAAACACACACACACACACACACAGTTGCAGTTATTGTCAAAAGTGTTTAAAATTAACACCGTTTTCCACAAAGCTTACTGCAACACAGTTTAAACACTACAGGAGGTTTTCTGTGGTAATACATGTTTTCAGATCCAGTTCTGAAAACAGTAAACTATATTTTTTCTACAGTAGGGTATAACCACAAATATATTATTATTATTATTATTATTATTATTATTATTATTATTATTATTATTATTATTATTAATTAAGCAAGAACTCAACGCCAAGTCCTTTTCATGAAAATAATCTGCAGTATTGAGCCTCTGCCTTATGATTTTTGCAATAGCTGTATGAGTGACGTCACCTACAGTACATGTCTCCCAAGACACCCTGAGATAAAAGCAGAAGTGCAAGAGCTGAAAGTAGAAATTGGAACCATTAAATCTCCAAGGGAGCAGCTGTGCTCTATCAAACTCAGCAGGGGACTGTGCTGTGCTTCAGGGTAGGTTGTCATGTTCTGATGTTTTAGAGGGAAGTTGGACCGTGCAGAGCAAGCAGGGAATTAAGCAAAGAGATCATACAAGAAAGAACACTGTTTGTAGAAATAATATTTGGTGTAGAAAGTGATTGTGGCTGTTGAAATGGTAAACGTTGTGCTATGCTAAAAACTGGGTATGAAGAGGGACTCGACAGCTTTTAAACCCTCTACACAAAGAGGGGTCTATTCATAAAGGGTTAACGCCTGTCGAAATGAGAAAACAGGATTGGATTTTGTCCTTCCGCCTATTTAACAGCAATTGCTATTCATAAGAGATCATTCAGATGCGCCATTAAGCCCCAGTGATTTTCGTCTATGAAGGCATGTTTTTAATGAATTAAGAAAAAAAGGTTAATGATTACATCATTAGCACAAAGTTTTCATCGGACCTGAGCATCAACCTGCTATTCATAAGAGTGAGCGACAGCAAAATGCAGTCGATAACTAGGAGTTATTGAATGCTTTCTACAGTCAAGTCTAAACTATCGACAGCCTCGGCAACTATTTTTTTTAAAGACATATTTTATTACTACACTTGCTCTGTTATACAGTTTGACATACCCATGATTAACACTGCCTATTTTGAAAAAAAAAAAAATCTGTAGCTTTATATGAAGGAAAATGTTTAATATAAATATATACTCACACAAGAACATATTCTCTGGCATAATCATTTTTGAAACAGCCTGTGTGAACCTGTTCATTTTCATGGAGCATTACAATATACAGTATACCAGTGCTGCTGATGCAGTCAGTGAGAAATTTGGGCTTGTTTGATATTGCAAAAAACATTGATCGAGCCACAGTGCGAGGTTCGATCAGTGTTCGAAAGGGAGTCTTTTTTTCTCTTTCGCGCAACACAAAACGATTCATTTTGCGTACATTGTGCAATACGACGTGAAACTTTCACTGATTCATAAACATAAACTTGTCCCTGATTGATTCCCTGCTTTGAGCTGGGTTTAATAATAATAATAATAATAATAATAATAATAATAATAATAATAATAATAATAATAATAGTTGAGAATTTGATTTGTAAGATTAACATTTAACGTTTTCAAAATGATGATTATGAATATTATTATTATTATTATGAATATTATTATTATTATTATTATTATTATTATTATTATTATTATTATTATTATTATTATTATTATTACCAGAATTACAGTATTATTCAAACGTCCTCCTACAGTGCTTTTTGTATAGTTTTATTTATTTATTTTCTTTGTCCTGCAGTTAAGAATGGAAATCGTATGTGTGCCTATGGAAATGTGTTTACTAGCATTGCCAAACAAAACGAAAATGCAACGAAACAAAAAAAGTAACATTTTTTTTCTAAATTATGTCCTGAATTTTTGGCAGACGTGATAGGGGCATCGGAATCAGGCTTTGCAAACTGCCCGTGACTGGAAGCTGCAGACTCGGGTTTCGGTAGTAGGCTACTGTCAGTGGATTCTGTTTATCTTTTTGCAACAGCTACTGACGCTACCCAGGGAACATTAATAAAGTTGATGATGTCATCAAAAGAGGCGGATTTTCATTCTTGAACGACTGTATACCCATTCATAAAGTGCTTTGCGACAGTCGCCCGTTTGCTCAGATCATTTTATGAATAGCAATATGGATGACTTTCGTTAGTTTTAAACGAAATTTGTTTTATTACAGCAGTCGGCAAGTACTTCAATGAATAGGGCCCAGAGTGTTAGCAGGGATGGAAATAAGACTAGGAATTCACCCATTCCAGATTTTACCATGAGCTTCATTAGCCCCAGTGTATAGGTAACAAGTTCAGGTGTGTCTTATTATTAAGCTCATAGTAAAACCAGAAATGGATCAAACTACTATGCAATTATAGTCTTATTTCCATCCCTGAAATGGAGTCATAGCATTATTACTGCTTCAAATGTTATAATGTTACTGTTTGAAAATATCTTTGCAATGTTTTTCTCTCCCTCACTGGCCACAAAGATCTATTTATGTCCAAGTTTTAAGGTATTTTAAAACTTGTCACATTTCTGGTTTGAATTAGTCATTCACCAATGTATAATGTTCAATTCAACATGGTAATGTTGTTTAAAAAATAAAATGTAACCAAATGCAGTGCATTCTGTATAATGAAATGTTTAAATTGATTTCAACAAAACCTCACGGAGCTTGTTGCAAGTGCACTTATGTGTGGCATCTCTAATGAGATTTCAGACGAATCAGGTAAAGGGAGGTTTATTTGAAAAGGGAACACCAATAGCAAGTTGAGAAGGAGAAGGAGTGAGCGAGAGTGAGAGAGACACAAACACACATGATCAGGCAGACAAAAAGGAACACCCTTTTTAATGTTCATATATATATATATATATATATATATATATATATATATATATATATATATATATATATATAGATAGATAGATATAGATTTCTTTAATAATAAATAATAAAAACAAATATAAATCATGTAGTATGCAAACTGGGATGTGCCTTCATTAACTTTAGTGAAAAATATAGTTTTATATAGAAAAAATGCATTCATTTCAAAGTGTTAAATCTTGAATTTGTTCATATTTATTTGTTATATGGGGTCTTTGAGAACATGTGCATGTTTTAAATCCAACACAAGAATGCAAAATTTATACAAAAAAAAAAAAACCCTGAAATAGTACTATACCTACACTAGTGTCAAAGTACTGAAGTGAGTATTGCCTGTGGTAAAGAACTATGCAGAAAACCTGAACATTTGGCATTCCTTTAGGTATGCACATGCACCTCTTATTATAATGGGATTTCTAATTTAAAAAAATTAATGTGGTATTTTAGTTTGCCATCTTACACTAATCCATGTTCCGTTGCTTTCATGTAATAAGACATGTATTTGTCTAGTTTATGTAATCAGACATGTATTTATCTTTTCATGTGTTGCTATCAAACATGGATAACTTTTGGTATAAATGTAAAAAGATACAATGAATTGGGTTTACAGTGAATGCAGAAATTCCATCAGTCATTTATGTTATTTGGGCCTAATTTTGGTCCCATTCTACACTTGAGACATGCTTGAGAAAAAAAAAAAAAACATGCCCACACTTGTTTACAACTACTGTATTATCAGTTCATTTTATTCTGGTTAGGCTGTAATAATTAGATATTGTGCATGTACTGTCCATTACTGTGTGATAAATCTTATAGCAGGCTCATGCAGCCCTTGCATTTTAATAGGCGATGTGAAATAGTTTGAGTTCTTTATTGACCAAGACTCCAATTTGCAGACTGACACATATTTTATTTTATTTGACACTTTTATAATAGGTAGCTGAACCACAACTTTAAAATCAGGATGTTTGATATCAAATTAAACATGTCCTACTGTATCTCTTTTGAATATCCACAGTTCTATGTGAATCACTACATTGCATTTAGACTTGCTGTACTTACCTTTCCCTCATCCCTAGGACTGTCACTTAAGTGCACCACAGGGCCAGGGTGGGTCTTTGTTGCTCTATGAAGAAAAAATACATTAGTAATTAGTGCTTGTGTATTTAATACAGTAACGTACAATTTAGATATAAACTTTACATTTTAATTTGGATGTAGGTGTGATGTTTGTACTTGGACTGTAGAGTACTTTCGAGAATACCAGGTAGTTTTAATGAACCCTCATGATATCTGTCTGCTGTGCCAGGTAAAGATCACATCCATCTCTTCTCTTTCACATCATGTCAAATTAATCAAGAGGCGGGAAAGTGAACTACCTGTGAAATATATTGGCTTGGATGACCTGCCTGTGAAATACATTAACTAGGAACACATTTGTGAAAGGTCCCGTCTTTGCTAACATTAAAGATGAATAACTTCACTCTAAACCAAACAGGTTTGTTTTATTTAAGTAATACATTAAAAGCTCTCTGAGACTGTTTCGGGGAGGTGTGTAAACCACATTGTCCTAGCCAAATTCGATATATACTGGTATGATATGAAAGTAGATTTCAGATAAATATAGAACACGTTACATTAAGTGTCTCTAATTACTGTGTTTTTACATAGTAGTTAGAAAATACATGTGTACTGACACAATTACAATGTTATTATGCATAGTTACAATGTACTTAATTTGTCAATCTTTGTACATGCTATAACCCCAGTCATAACCCTAACCCTAACTCTACACTTAACCATAGACCCTAACCCTTTTCTGATACAATTGTCTACTTACAGATATCAAGCAGAGATATTTACACGTTAAGTGTATTGTAACTATACATTATAACATTGTAATTACTGATTATGTGTAAGTGCATATGTAATTACGGTGTAAATGCACAGTAATTTAGAGACACTTAATGTAAAGTGTGAAATACATGAAACTCCTAAAATAGATTTGATAACATGGATACCAGGATTACATTTATTTAAATGACACAATAAGAAAATCTTGATAACTGAAGCTCAAATCTGTCCACAATTTAGGTCACATAAAAACATATTACTTCACCTAGCAAGAGAACAAGACTATTGGCGATTCCCCTCTAAACACATGCATGCAGGGCTTTAATAGCATGGCAGTAACTGAGAAATATGGTTCCACATTTGCATTATTCCCGTACCAGTAGGACTTCCAAAAATTTCTCTTGAGGATGCTAAATATGATAGACAGTAACGTAAGGCCTGAAGTGTAATTAAGAAATGATGAAGTACAATGCCAGATTTAAAAACCGCCCAGGCACTGCAGTAGAGATTTTAAACCAAATTACCTGGGGGAATATAACACAAGCCCTCATTATTGTTTGTCATTATTTCATTTAGTGCTTACACCAGGGGAGTTCCAGTTAAGAACCCCTTCAAGCACAGAGCAGATTCTTCCTGAAAGGTCACTGTGATACCAGGGGTGGATTCTACGAGCATAATGATGCTTTGGTCGACTGCCAGCTTTCAGTTGACTTAAATTGCAGTGTAAATGTGCAGTCCCTAAGATTTTAAAATCAGTTTTATCCTACACATCAATAGCCATTTTCATTGTGCAGTTTAACTTCTGATTATAATACATTGTAGGGCAATGGGAGTGGAATTGACACAGTACCCAGAGGACTGTTGATATGTATTTTCTTAAACCTTGGTCAGGGATTATTTTCAAAACTTTTATACTGTATTGTCATTATCGCCAATTTCAGCAATATAAACTTTATTTACAACAGCTTTAAAAAACTTTAAAAAAACATGCCTTTGCGAGTTGGAGGAATAATTAATAAGAGATACTGATAAATATATATTGATTGATAGGCAGTGATACATTAGGAAGTATGTGTTGTATTTTTATCCTAAGGGCTGCAGTATGTTACTTTTGCATTGATTCCTGCAAGCATTCTTCACCTGCAAATTTCTTCACTCCTTTGAGAGTAGCATGATGTGCCAAGCAGCTGTCTGTTCCTTTTCTACAGACTCAAAGCTACTGTAAGCTCATCAAAACCCAAATGGATCCATAAAATATTATTTATTTATTATTGATTTATTTCTTTGTTTACTTTGAAGTGAAAGAAGGGGATCCTGGGTTTATATTGGTAAATGCAGAAAAAAAGATTCCACAAAGAAAGTGCTAACATTTGGACAGAAGGGAGGATCTGATTGGAGGAAGTGCGATTGTTTTTTAGATCTACTAGTAGTCCATATCCTGTGCTTTTCAAATGCTAAAAAAGGTCTGCATTAAAGATTGATCAAATTCAGGTTTCAACTGAGCCCTAACAAAAGAGGTATATTCACATACACATAGACAGAATGGAAACATGGTGTCTAGATGCTGCTGCTAGAAATAAAAGTGCAATTATCCTTTGTTTATACATCAACTATGCCTAAATGTTAGAATGGTTGAAGTTCTGTACCGGATTGGTGTAAGATGTACTGTACCAGCATTCCCCAGGGCTCACTGGAAACAAAAAGACCCAGGTCTTAAGAATATCTAGGGTTAGTAGAATCAATAGGCTACTTTGATACCCTTATAATTATCTCTATAAAGCACCAGAATAAGTATAGTTTATTATGTAACCAGAATTCCTTGATGGAATTACAGCCTTGCATAAAAGTGTGCATTATTCATATGCATGTCAACTGTTATTTGCTATCAAGGTATATAGTTATTTATATGATACATACAAATTATGTGCAGACCAGAAGAGAATGAGACAGATTATGTAAGACATGTATTTAGTGAAATGGTACCATGTCTACAACTTGATAGAGTTTCTCATCTTCTGCCACCTTAGAAATACCCCAAAAAAGTTTCTAAGTTTTTTTTTTCAATGTCTACTGAGTGCTTCATAGTTATGGATGCCCTGACCATGGTCTGTCAATTACTTTATAACACAGTTGCGGCAGGGTCATATCTTAAACCTTGCTTTAGAAATTCAGCTTTTAGAAGTGGTTGAAAAGGGCCATTTTTGTTGGAACAGCATGTATAGTAAATATAACAAAGTGTACTGCTGTAACATTGAGAGACACAAAGCTTTCTTTCAATAAAATATAAATACTGTATATCCAATCAAGCAGGCCATGGAATCCATGGTAACTAAATCCACAAGGTCATCATTCTTTGATGGAGCATGAAAGTACTGTATGTTTAGCTAGCAATACAATACCCTGATTGTGGTAACCTCAACAAAGGTATTTTAGCTATTAAAGAATTATATACACAGTTTTTCACATTTCTCAACCTATCATGTTTTGTACTCCATAAATAATGTATTGATGAAAAACTTAAGAATGGGAAAGCATGTAATAGTGCTATCAGTAATTTTAACAACCACTGATAAAAAATAAATGCTTTTTAACAATTTCCACTTAATTATGCAAATTCACTGACGGGGAGACAATACACACTACACTATTTCAATGTTTTTATTATTATTATTATTATTATTATTATTATTATTATTATTATTATTATTTACCAAATCAATACAAACACAATGCTGACATTAGCACTGAGAAAAATAACATTTACATAAGAATAAAAGTGGGGAACAATGGCAGGAATAAGTTCTTCTGCAAATAAAAAAGAAAATATAAAAAAAGAAAGAAAGAAAAAAACAGCCAAATAGCTGTGTAGCAAATGTTAATACTAAAACATTTTCTAATTGAAGCCTGCATGATTTTTTGCATGGAAAAAAACATTAACATGATCAATGGAAATGATGAGACCACTTGCCAGAAATTGAATAGACACTAAGCCTTTCCAAGAAAAAAAGATGAATCTGCTACTGTGGAAGCCAAGCTCTTTAAGCCTGTTAACAGAATGTGAGCCAGAGACTAAAATTGATTCTCTTGCGCACATCAATTAAAGGGCTGGGAGTGTTGTGCTAGTAAACACACAGCTCGATTTACAGAATCCAAAAAAGGATCAATAATTTGAGAGTACAATCAAAGCAGTCTCGTGATTTAAAAGCAAAGCTGTACGCATTACAGCATCAATCAAAACCCTGTTGGGAGTTGCCTGTGTGTTAAGAAGATATGCCCAGATACATCAGACATCCCACATCAAAAATGTGCTGACACTTTAAACTGACATTAGTTCGAGAATGACATTTGCTAAGTTATCAAGTTCTTCTGGATTTTACAAGGTTCTCTGTCTTGATGGTATACGTCTGCAACAATAATAGCTTTAGATGAGAGAGCACATTTTAAGCACTGAAAACAAAACAGTATGTGTTTCATACTGGCATAATATCAATACGACAGACTGTGCTTTATTACAATCAGCCCCGGCATTCATTTTAACTTTAGTCATCGGACAAATATCAAGCTGTATTTTGTCCCCAGCAGTTATTCCTGACTGTTTATTACTCATGATTATTTTAATTTCTTTTATTAAGAGTTTTTGCCACAAAATATGTTGTTGAGATAAGAAAAACATGATAATTATCATCAATGGATATAAATTACGTAAATAAGCAACCATTAACACATGTATCAGGTCCAATAAAATGTTGAAGCTATGAGCTGGAGGGGAGTAAATGAGCTTTAAAAGAACTTACAGTATCTAACAGTTGACGTTTCAATATGCTAGGGCCTAAGAAAACAGTGCTTCCAGAAATGTCTCTTCAATAAAGGGAGAACAGGTCAATCTCTGTACTGTATGTTGCTTATTACCACATAAAATATCTAGGACATAGTACCATAAAGTATCAGAGACTTCCAATAACATATTTTTTAACCACAGACCTGCAATTTAGATGTTTCTTTATTAAAGGCAAATGCTAATATTAAACAGATTTCAGATTGGTATACTATTAATCAATAAAAAATTTAAAAAAAACAACAAAAAAAAGCTTGGAATAAAAAGGTAACAGTGGCTATGTTTACAACAAATTCCGGCACCCAGAACAGAACGTACTTTTTCTAGAATGTTGATGTCATCATACCGTCATGGTACTATAGTATTTAGACTTTGGAAATGCACGTTCCAAGTGTGGAACACCTAGAGAGGGTAGGACAGTACTAGTTTGGTACCATGAACATCTTTCCAGGAGTCAAAATGTGTCAAATTCAAGAGACACATTCAAGAATCATCATCTTACTGAGACAGAACTGCACTTCCTTATCTTCTGTAATCCTGTGGGCAAATCTTGTGTTAGAAATGCTTATTGCACTACATAAAAACAAATAACTCAAGAGTCAATGAAACTCGGGACAAGGTATTTGTACTTCCCCACAATTGTCAAAAGTACATTCTCAGGAATTTTACAAGAGACTTCTCTGAATAATGTAAAATACTGTACATTTGTATTAAATATG
Organism: Acipenser ruthenus; assembly: GCF_902713425.1. NCBI lineage: Eukaryota > Metazoa > Chordata > Actinopteri > Acipenseriformes > Acipenseridae > Acipenser > Acipenser ruthenus. Next base: position 37,387,495 of record NC_081197.1, read on the forward strand.
AATCACAAATATATATATATATATATATATATATATATATATATATATATATATATATATATATATATATTTATTATGTAACCGGCCGGCACTCACGGTTGTTCGTTGCCCCTTTAAAAGCAGGACCCAGGACACAAGAAATGGATTTTCAAGCGCTTACGCGCTAATTTTAATATACACAAAAATAAATAAACAAAACGAAACAAAACACCTAGCTCCGTTTTGAGCACTAACTAAACATTTTATGCAGGTCCCTGACTAGCTCGCAGGACGGCTAAACCGTTTACCTGTCATAAAAACACTGGAAACCACACAAGCTTAACTCAGCACTTTGACTGCTCGGAAGTAGAGCGCACCTTCTGCCTCCTTCTACTCAGCAGCCCTGTGCAGACAAGCTGCACATCTCAAATACCCTGCACCTGACATTAATTTACAATATATATCAGGTGCGGGTGATAATTAAACAATAAACAAATTACCAAAACAATTAAACAAAATGTGCATACGCACATGTTTTCTTCAGGGAGGATACTAACCCCCTCCCTGATGTGTTACACATCTTCCCCCTCAAGTGTGCAACACTGATCGGCCATTCCAAGGCCACCCCCTCCCCTAAAACACAACCACCCACCCTCGAGTCCACAAATGTCAATTTTCGCCCTCTTGCACGGGCGGGCTTGAGGGTGGGTCGGTTCCTCCGGCGCTTCCAGGAAGGGACCTTGAACGGGCGACATGGGACCCCACCGGGATGACAGGGGTGACCGAAGCGACGGCCGGGGAACAGGCGGCTGCAGCAGCGGGCAGAGGTCTTCACCTGGGGACCGGCGCAGCGATGTCCGATCACCCAGGGGGAGCTTAGCAGCGAACAGGGGGAGCACCAGCGACGTCTGGCAGCAGCCCAGCGACGTCTGGGTGTTTGGGGAGAGCGGAGTAGGGAACCAGGGGCAGAGCTGTGGCCGATGGTGCAGACTCCTGGGCTCCAGGCCAAGCGCAGGGAGGTCTAGGAAGACCGGCAGGGTGTCCAGGAGCAAGGGGCAAGGGACCGCACTGACCAGCGCCGGATCCTCTTCCGGGGTTGTGGGCTGGAGCTGTGGTGGAGGTGCGGAGCTCACCTCCTCTGGCTCCGGGACGGTCTCTTCCTCCTGTTCTCCCTGCAGCAGCTCCTCTGGTGCAGGCGATTCCAGGGCTTCTCTCGCCGGCACTGCCAACAACGCTTCTGCCTGCTACCATTTTTGGAGCAGCATCTCCAATTCTGTTGGCTCCCGCTCCTCTCTTTCCAGCGGAGTCAACCCGAATTCTCTCTCCCATCTCTCACTCTGCTCTAACTGAGCAGCGGTGTTCCGGTTGATCCTTGCGATCAACTCCTCAATGCTTTCCATTTCTTTTTGGGTCGTAGGGGCGCCCACATACGCTGCCACCATATGTAACCGGCCGGCACTCACGGTCGTTCGTTGCCCCTTTAAAAGCAGGACCCAGGACACAAGAAATGGATTTTCAAGCGCTTAAGCGCTAATTTTAATATACACAAAAATAAATAAACAAAACGAAACAAAACACCTAGCTCCGTTTTGAGCACTAACTAAACATTTTATGCAGGTCCCTGACTAGCTCGCAGGACGGCTAAGCCGTTTACCTGTCATAAAAACACTGGAAACCACACAAGTTTAACTCAGCACTTTGACTGCTCGGCAGCAGAGCGCACCTTCTGCCTCCTTCTACTCAGCAGCCCTGTGCAGACAAGCTGCACGTCTCAAATACCCTGCACCTGACATTAATTTACAATATATATCAGGTGCGGGTGATAATTAAACAATAAACAAATTACCAAAACAATAAAACAATTAAACAAAATGTGCATACGCACATGTTTTCTTCAGGGAGGATACTAACCCCCTCCCTGATGTGTTACAATATATATATATATATATATATATATATATATATATATATATATATATATATATATATATATATATATATATATATATAAATTTATAGACCACTATAATATCACCAGCTACCTAACCTCTGTGTGTAGCGTAATCAACAGAGCCTTTGTTTATGGTCCTTGAGATCACAGCATCAAATCCCATTGTTGAAAAGTATTTTAATACAAAAAAGGTAGTTCTCTTATTATAATTATATTAGTTATAACCTCTCTTTGAAAACTGGATTGATTTGGAAATAAGAATCATCTATCTTTTACAAGACATATTTGGTTTTAATTTGAAATTTTACAGTGAAGCTATTGATACTGATGATCGCATGACCACAATCAGGTTAGTAAATGTTTCTATACTATCATTCTATAATCTTACAAAGTTGTTGTAAACACCGTTTTAATGATGTGCGTGTTTAATTAATGATATGTTCTTATGATGCATGTTATCATAAATATTAACACAGCCTCTCCTTAGTTACCATAAAATGACACCCACTGGCATGGCACTTAGAAGTTTGTTCTAAATCCATGTCATAATAAAAAAAGGACCGGGTCAAGTGGATTATTTTCACGAACAATTGTGCTACAATCATAGATGGCTACCTCTATTTTCTTTGTAAACGTAGCTATTGTGAGAATCTTATATTTGAATCCAGAAACATGTATTTTCACAGGTTTCTTTTTTTTTTTTTAAATTCTGTTAATTGTGTAGATCTCAAATAGAAAATTCCAGCAAAACACATCCCCAGGTCACAGTAAAGGTCACAATTCTTGTATTCCAGCCCCTCATTTTGGTTAAGTAGGCTTTAAATATTTTTATGTGTTTGCATTTTGGATTCAATTGAGAGTGTTTGCCAGGAGAAACACGTGTCTTATGAGTCTGTGACAGAGTGGTGAGTTAACAGAGGTGAATGCAATGCAGTGCAGAATAAACAGCTAGACAACAATATCCAGGTGCAAGGGTGTTAACAACATAATTTGTAACCGTCATTTTGTATCTGGATTTTAATGAATGCAAGATACATTTAAAAATGTGACCCAATAAAAATGTTCTTCACACTGTAATGTTGAATAGGAAAATGTATCTTTCAACACCTGCTGTGTACATAAATGATTCATATACTGGTTTATTCTAAGTGCTTTAGGCATACTTTAAAGGTTATCTTGGTTAAGGAAAGAAATATACTGTTCTTACTTGCCAAGCTTAATTAAGTGGAATTAAGTGAAGTGTCCTATGCAACAGGCCCCTGGTCATTTCATTCTGACACCTGCTATATGTGTGCTGACAATAATAGAATTGAAAAAGGTCAGTGCTTTCACCCATGATTTCCAGCTGAACACACTAGATTGTGTGTCTGTGTGTGTGTGTGTCTGAGCATATGTGGATGCTTGGTAGGTGTTGTAAAAACAAAGAGAAAAGCTTATCTTGAATGCACACAAATACGATAGTAAAGTGTAAAGATGTTCTGTTTATTGTAAGTGCAAAAAAAGATGTATGCAGAAAGCACCTTTTCTGATTCCAAACTTACAGCAATGTCACCTTTTCTTATGCTCCACTAATAACAGTGGTGTAAGGACTGAATCACAGTGAAACACAAAACCATGACATTCATCACAGCTTGATTTGTCTTTGCAGCACGCGAAATATGTGCAATACCACAGGTGGTAGCTGCTTCTATGGTGCTTCTGTGCCATACTGAGAGGCTGATAAATTCCTGATACAATTTGAAAGGATGCTTCATATTTACCCACGGCAGCAAATAATTATTATTATCTAAAGCATAGTGTAAAGCGGGTAGGAGGTGGTTGTGACCCAGAAATGAGTCATGGAAACCTGCCTGAAAACATTTCAGGTACAATACCTAGAAGCTTGAACAATTGTCTTAAACAACAAACAAGGGAACTTTAATAGAGGCGACAACCTCAACATTATGGTACTGGATTGTATGTAAAAGAGGGATACTATCCTCACTGTAAAAAAAGGGAGGAAAATATGTACTTAAAAAAATCAACATGAGGTCTGAATAACTGAATTCTGATTTATTTTTATTATTGACACCCGAAATATTAGCATAGCAATTGGCAACCAAGCAAGATGGCTTATAGCAATTCAAAACTATTGTTCTGCTTGGCAACATGCTCCTTTGCTACTTTTGCCAGTATGGTTATGTATTTGACAGAAACAAACAAACATGGACTACAACTGTTGTACGAACACATATTGTATGCCCAGTCACATATCTAAAAAAAACATACTTATGTGTGGTAATTATCTTAAACTGTATAATTCCTATTTGAAAATAAAACATTTGCATATGCTTATTTATTATCAGATGATGGCATAACGCACTTATCATTTCACATGTTATGTCTATACAAGTCTAGAGTATATTACACATGTTTAACACCTATGTGTTATGAAGGCATTAGTGCCCTTGCTTTCTTTTCTGAGAACTCTCTTGTTAATTACAATTTTTCTTATTTAGTTTACAATAAGGATTTTTGTTTCTGATAATGTTGACATTCTTGATGTAGGTCAAGATGCTTTTAGGTGCACAGAAATATCAGTCTCTTTACATTTTGGCTGAAGTTTATTTTCAGAGTTTACATAACTAGTACACACTTCAACCCTGACATTTCAGAAATTAAAGGTTATACTAGTGGTTTGGAAATGATGCCCCAAAACATGATGTGCCCTATTTTGGCATTTATCTGTAATTAAAAAAATAAAGAAATAAATAATGAGGTAACATTTTTAAGAAACTTTCAAATACAGTTTGTTTCCACATTTGCTGCAAATTCAGGTACAGTTCGGCTTGTTTGCCGGCATACATAACACATCCTAAACAATTTGCTTGGCACCTGAATTAAAAAAACACAGCAATTTGTAATCTGATGTTAGTTTGATTTACTATTTTCTTACTATTCATTAAGAGTTATCTATATTTCTATATTCATGCTCTGTTTTTTATATCTACGTCAATATCTGCACATCCACCATCCCTGTCATTCAGTCAGGAAACTCATGCAATAGATTATTTATTGAAACAGACTATACAACACTATCACAATATACATATTTTTGGCCTCACCTTTCAAGGTACCCCTGCCCATAAATTAGCTTACAGATAAGTGAGAGGCATGCCGTAGGGAAGCCATGGGTAGCGGGGCAGGATAGCTGCCCGCCCCTGTTTGAGGAACCCAAAAAAAGAAGGTGGAGGTTTGGGAGGAGGAGGCAAACCCTGGTGCACAGCTGAGACGTAGTGGATCGATGGATGTTGTAGTGTGATATTAGAAGCACCAAAAATATGCTTGATATTTACATGATTTGATCAAAGGTTAAAGGGAGTTCCCGGTCAGAACCATCGCTTTGCTTAATTAACACAAACCAAAATGCCCTTGCAAACTGCAGTGATCCATTTTAAAGAGCAACTACAGGTCTTAAATAGAGCAGTTGTTTGAACTAATATATGTTTTTTGTTGTTTAGAATCCCATATGTGTTTCAGACACATCACATCCTGGTGTTTCTTAAAACCTAAAGTTAAAGGCATCCCTGTGGATGGCAGCGAATTGCAGAGGGACAGGTTAATACACTCTGGTGTATCAGTTCTACTTAGAGAGAAGAGTGAGAGCGACTCCAAGGCCACTTAAACTTCACAATTATATCACTGGTATGAGTGGTATGAGTGGATGAAAAAAGGAAAAGAAAGAAAAAGAATTTCAGAGAGGAATAAAACATACTGTAAGACTATAAAATTAGCATGGGCCTACTCAAAGCAACACCTATTTCTGTAATTAAATAGTTTATTACAAGATGTATACTGTTATTCATCTCAGAAAATGTACCCTTGCTTTAAAACAGGGCCCCTAGTAATTTAATTTAATATGTTTATAATGTTGCTAAGAAAATTGAATAAAATATTATAAGAATCATCTCCAGAACCTAAATTAAATTAAAGTAAAAACATTAAAGTATGTGTGGTGATGACTGAATTTGTTTGTTCAGTTTATTAAAACTATTTATCGGTTGGTTATTAGAAAGGAACAGCGTCTAGCGGATAAAACAACTGACTACTAGCTATTTGGAAAGCTAACAGCAACCGGACAACTGGATTAAGCATGTTTCCAGTGATTTATTCCTTAAGATCTATATCATACTAAAGAGTGTGTTGATCATGCCTTCTGTGAAGTCTCTCCAAAAGACTCTGGATCAAGTCAAGCATCAGGGCTTCACTTTGCCTGTCTCTGTTTGGCAATGAAAGACATTTCCTCGAGAGAAAAAGACAGAGATAAAAGGAAAAGTGCAGAGCTGAAACCCAAAGCTATGTACTCTCCCTTTAAAGGTGTGCAGTGCAGCTCCCATACTAAATTACAGCAGTACTCTGAGTGACACTGCCACAATGGGCCTTAGGATCCTTTGTCTGCTCTTTGTTTTTCTTTTTACCACATTGGACGGTAATTCTCTTCTGCTGCACACAGATGATGGTTGTGATGTCTCCCCTCCACTCAAACATGCTGTCAGGGTCATCTCTTATGAAATAGGAATATTCTTAAACTAGATGCATGCTAAAGGATAGGGCATTTTATTCTGTGTCACATTCCAGAGTAAATTCAACAATAAGGATTTCAAGCACAAATGGAAGTGGAACAAGTGGACCTGAATTTCCAGAACATGTGAAGGCAACTGATTCAGCATAGACAGCGCATTATTATTGAGGGAAAGCTGTGGTTTTATTGTTTGTTTTTTTATTTAAAAACCAGTGAGAATGTGGCTGGAGCCTCAGCAAGGTGATTGTTTTATTGATAATTAATTAAGGCTCCAGCCACAGCTTAAAACTAAAGAACCCGCTCCAGGCTGATCGGGGCATTTTCCTAGTTTGAACCAGAGAGGGGAGTACTATAGAGCGAGAGAATACACCCGAAGCAACGGCTACCGCTGTACCACACAGTATTTGTTTGTTGGTTTACTTTGGCCATCGAGCCCTTTTGTTTTGTGTAAGTGTTTTGTTTTATTATTTGATTTTGTTTTATTATTAAAAGCCGAGCGCAAACGCGTCTCGTTCCCCGTACCTACCTTTGCTGCCTTTGCCTTTGTTTACTTCCTGGTCCATGACGTCACCATCCACTCGCCACTCAACAACTCGGTCACAATTTGGTTAATAAACAAAAAATGGTATTGTATTGTCAGGTTTACTGCATCGTGCCATACTTCCTAAATGGGCAATTTTGTTCAATAATAAACATTTTTGTCAGCCTCTCTCTTTATTTCCTTGTCATTAAAAGTAAAATGGGAAAAAACAAAGGAGTTAGAAAGGGACGAGACTGAGGGTGCCCGACTACTCGGAGTATCTACTGTATAATACAGATTGTTCTGCACATGACAAATCAAGAACAGCATCTGCAAACATCACAAAAGACACCTAGGTATGTTAGCGACTGTTTTCAGATATGGGAAGATGATAGCTGCAGGGTATTGTAACGTCTCAAAGGTGCAAATCAATATGCACAATAACTGAACAAAAATGTACTGACTGACTTTTGTACTGTTTCTAATACTGTCTAAATTTGTACTATCTTAGAATTCATTCAAGCACATTTGAAAGTGGGAAAAAATAACAATTTCTGTGGAATCCTATCTATCCACTCTATGGCACCAAAGCAACAACACAAAATCTAATTATTCACTTTATACAGTATATTTGTCCTGGTGGGAATACAGTACAGCAGGCGGTCCCAAAGCCAAACTAGTACTTTAGATATTGCCATTAAACCTAATACTCAACAAACATTTAAATGGATACATTTAGAGTGTGGAGGCATAGAGAAACTGGCAACCACACATTCCCCATGTAAGCATCTTAACCACTGTACTAAAGAGGCTCATGCTATTGTAGAGTTTTTAACCTTGTTTCACCTGTAGACTTAGAATCCATAACAGCAGTGCATCACACAACACTGCCTGTTAAAATAGCAATGAAAATGCTGTTAGCACATATTACTTAGTTTGGCGTAGTATAGATTTTATTATGTACTGTATGAATGGGTAAATACAAGCTTAATTTTCCAGGAACCATCTGTGCACAGACCATACGTTTGCAATACCATTTATTTTCTTAATATCATTTGCATGCTACATAGTAGCTATAAAGCATGTTTGTATTCTGTATTTGCAGTGGCTTGCATATTGTATTTACAGATGTACAGGTATGTTGAAATTAACATGAGCAATATGAGGGGTGTGCAGCTGTATGCTAAACTGTAAACAGCCACACATGTATGTGACAGGTAATTCATCATATCTGAAGTTTATTTCAGCAGGATATAACTCATTGAGCTGGGCAGAACATTTCAAGAATATAAATCAAGTAAAATACACACTAATCACCTCACACCCATCAGATATTCATTACAAGTACAATGAACATCTAGATTAAAACGCCCCTTTTGCATTTACCAAGACACTTTCTTTGAATACTAAAAAGTGCAGTGCTGCTAAATCTTGTAAACTGGCACTCAGAGAACTAAATCTTGCCCAAGACAGCCCTGTGATTTAAATGCAGTAACTGAAAATTTGAATCAAAGTTACAACTTGTCGACACTATGGCACAATGGCAAATGCTTGTCTTGCAATGTGTCTTTACTATACACCCCATTTTTTTCATCTATACCACACAGTACATATGACATCATGCCGACCTAATTTTAGAAACCTGCTTGACCCCAATGACTTCAAAAGACCTCATTAAGTACTGGATGCAGCACAATACACTTTACACTATCTATCTATCTATCTATCTATCTATCTATCTATCTATCTATCTATCTACCTGTTCTGTCTAGTGTGGTGCATGGTGGGAGTGAAGTGAGCGAGGTAGAGTGTGTCGGTAGGTGTTTCTCTTTCATGTGTTTGTTTGTTTGTCTGTCTGTCTGTCTGTATAATTATGTGTTAGAGTAAAGCAAATAATAAGTTTGAAATTGTTTTTTAGCCAGCATGGCTGCCTCAGGGGGATTTTTTCCCTTTGAAAGATTGACTCGGAAACATGGAGTCAAAGTAATTATGGAAGGTTTTGTTTCTTTAGAGAAGTGTGTTTTAGCGATTGGTAAAGTGGTTGGATGTGAAAACATAAAGTCTGCTTCGAGAATGCATGGTTCAGTTGTGGCTTTTTTGAGTCAAACTGATCTAGTACATAAAATTGTTGAGAGCGGGATTGTTATAAATTATTTGTTTGTTGCCGTTTCGCCACTAGAGGTACCGGCAAAGAAAATCATTTTATCAAATGTTTCACCTTTTCTGAAGAATGAGTTAATTATGAATGAGTTGTCACAACATGGGCAGATTGTGTCAGCCCCAAAAAGAATTCCGCTGGGATGCAAATCTCCATTGCTAAAACACGTAGTCTCCTTTAGGAGGCAGTTGTTTATGCTTTTAAATAAAACAAACGAGGAACTTAATATTGTACTCAAGTTCAAAATAGAAGGCAGAAATTATGTTATTTTCGCGACATCAGATACCATGAAATGTTTTAATTGTGGTGTTGATGGGCATTTAGTTAAAAACTGTCCTAAAACTAAAGAGCAGGGGGGAGATGGTGAAAGAGCAGAGAGAGATGTGTCCGTGACTCGGGAAGCTACAGTGCCGAGTAGTGCTGGCGGCAAAACAGAAAAGAAGAATGTTGAGATTAATGACAGAGGGGAGGCGGAGCCAAGTGAGGCTGTTGGTGCAGGAGTGAACCAAAATAATGTTACTTCTGTGGTGCCCGAAACCAAAAGTAAGGAGCCGAGTAGTGTTGTTGGTGGAGGGGAACATCAGAATGCTGATAGGGAGAATGCGAGGGCTGAACTTAAAGAGAGGAAAGCAGCGGGTCGAGTGATGGTGCTGCTGCAGGGGAGAACCAAAAGAGTACTAAGGCTGTGCAGCTTGAAGTAGAAAGTATAAAAGACGTTTTTGCTGGCACGAGTAAAGTAAAGGAGACCGAGGCTGGTAAAACAGAGGATGAGAGTCCTTCTCAGTGTACCTCTAATAAAGACGAGAATTTGAGGTAAGAGACTGCGTTGGTGCAAGTTTCTGATACTAGGGTAGTGGGAGAAGTAGAGATGAGTGAGCCTGTAAATGAAAATGATGGTTTTAAAATCCCCCCAAAAAAGAAAAAAAACGAGTGCAAAAGAAAGGAGTTGCTGCAACTGTAGGAGTAGCAAAGAAAGCCTGTAAGAGTGAAGGAGCTGATGGGGCAAAGTGCTGGAGCATAGCTATTGCCAGTACTGTGAGGGAGAGCAGCTCAGAATCAGAGAGCGAAGATGAGTCAGATCTCACTGACTCATCTCAGACTTTAGAGTCTGCTATCATAAAAAGTGGGTATAGTGAACAAAATATAAAAGAGGTTTTAGAAGTCACAAAAGGAAGAAGAAAAATTGATGTAGAGGATTTTTTTCCTGATATAAAAATGTTTCTAAATTCTGCGGCTTTCTTAGTAAAGAAGGCGTCAGGGTCTAATTTGACGGAGCAGGAACTACTATTTTCTCAGATCATAACATAGTCTCTCTTTCTGTTTTATTGCCCTCCTTTAAGCACAGTCGCTCTTATTGGAAATTTAATGTAAGTTTGTTGAATGATTTAAATTTCAGGAAATGTTTTAGTTTTTTTTGGAAAAAATGGAGAGCTGGTAAAGATTTATTTTCCAACCTTAGACAATGGTGGGATGTAGGAAAGGCCCAAATAAAAACTTTTTGTCAACAATATACTGAAAATGTTACAAAGAGGGCTAAAGAGTCTCTGCAAGAACTGGAGCGGGAGGTCTTAGAGCTTCAAGAAACTGGACTCCAATCCAAACGATAGTTTAATTGAAAAATTAAGGCTTAAGAAACAGTTAATAGCAGATCTTTTGGATGCAAAAGTACAGGGAGCTCTGGTGAAGTCCATAATGCAAGGATTGACCAAAATGGATGCACCCACACAGTTTTTTGGGGGGTTGGAGAAAAAAAGTGGCCAGAGAAAGACCATTCACTGTTTGACAAGACCAGATGGTGTAGAGCTGAGGGAGCCGGAGGAGATCCGTAGGTATGCGGTGGAGTTCTACTCTGGTCTGTTCGCAGCAGAGGTTGAGGCTGAGCCTGAAGAGGTGCAGAGTTTCCTGCAGGACTTGACATGTTTGCCTGAAGAGGCAAAAAAGGAGCTGGGAAAAGCTCTATCGATGGAAGAGCTTACTGAGGCCCTACAGGGGTTAAAACAAGGTAAAGCTCCTGGAATTGATGGGTTACCAATGGAGTTTTTTAAAAGTTTCTGGGTCCTGTTTCAACATGACCTTTTCACAGTGTTAGAGGAGAGCTTTGAGAAAGGGGAGTTACCTCTGAGCTGCAGAAGAGCTGTCATTACGCTCCTCCCTAAGAAAGGTGATCTCAAAAACGTTAAAAATTGGAGACCTGTGTCGTTGTTGTGCTCTGAATATAAGGTCCTTTCCAGAGCTTTGTCCAATAGACTGAGCACAGTGATTGATAATGTTGTACACCCTGATCAAACTTACTGCATCCCAAATAGATCCATTTTTAATAACATTTTTTTAGTTAGAGATATTTTTGCGGCCTCTAAATGGTTTGGCTTTAGTACTGGTCTTGTTTCTTTAGATCAGGAAAAGGCCTTTGATCGAGTAGACCACCGTTATTTATGGGAAGTCCTCGACGCATTTGGTCTTGGTTCTGATTTTATTAGTAAAATAAAAGCGCTCTATTGTAACGTGTTCAGTTTATTGAAAATAAATGGGGTCTTGAGTGCACCTTTTGCTCTACAGAGAGGAATCAGGCAGGGTTGCCCTTTGTCTGGAATGTTATATGCTTTATCTATTGAACCACTACTATGTAAACTAAGAAATGTTTTAACAGGTTTGTCTATTCCAGGTTGTAATGCCCAGTCAATAAAGCTCTCAGCCTATGCGGATGATATAGTTGTGTTCGTTTGCAATCAAGAAGATGTAAAGGCCTTAACTGAGAAGCAAAAAGTATTTGAAAAAGTCTCATCAGCGCGTGTTAACTGGAGTAAAAGTAGTGACGTGCTCATTGGGGAGGGACAAGGGTGTAGATCCCTGGTTTTACCAGACGGACTAGAAAGGAGCCAGAATGGGTTTAAATACCTGGGGGTCTTTTTAGGCAGTGAGAAAGTAGAACAGTTAAACTGGGATGGGGTTCTAGAAAAAGCAAAAGGTCGCTTACAGAGGTGGCGGTGGCTTCTTCCACAAATGTCTTTCAGAGGAAGAGTTTTGGTTTTAAATAATTTGGTTGCCACCAGTCTCTGGCATAAATTGATCTGTGTGGAACCCCCGCAATTCTTGATTAAACAGATTCAGTCTCTGCTCTTAGAGTTTTTTTGGAATGGGTGTTATTGGTTAAAGCAGTGTGTGTTGTATCTACCACTTGAAGAGGGTGGACAAGGTCTTATGGATATTGAGTGTAGGCTGGCTGCCTTTAGGATTCAGGCTCTGAGGAATTTGTTTTTCTCTCCAGTAAAGCTGCCATGGAGGGAACTGGCATTTTCTTTTCTTCATCAGGTTGAAGGGTTTGGTTTTGATTTTAATTTGTTGTTTTTAGATTTTGACAAAATGCAGTTTTCATGTCTTCCCCTCTTTTATAGGAGTGTGCTGAGGGCTTGGACGTTACTAAAGGCTGAATATGTTGACCCACTGGATCCTTTTTGGGTTCTGGAGCAGCCGTTGGTGTTTAATCCACACCTTAATCCTTCTTTTAATAGTTCAGAATCTTTTAATGATTCTCTCATAAGGGCTAAAATAGTAAAGATTTGTGATCTGATAGACACAGAGCAGTGTGTCTGGAAAAGCCCTGAGTGTGTAGCCGGTGCTCTGGCCATGCGGTCTGTGCGTGTGGCAGGTCTGTATTTGGCACAGCTGCGTGAAGCTCTGTCTCTGGAGTGGCGAGAGGCACTGGGGAGTGTTTTTGATGAATGTCTAATGCCTCAGCAAACTCCATTTCCTTCTTTGCTAATCTCCCATGTGATAAGTCATTTTGGTGAAGAGAATGGCAAGATTTTAAAAGTGAAGGATTAGTGTAAACTTCAGTTTAATTTATTAGAGGGGAAAAAAGTCTGTGAAATTTGTGTAAAAGTTAAACAGCAGAAACTACCTGAAGTACTTCCAGATACCCATTGGAGGGAACGGCTGGGAGCAGGAGAGGAGGATAAGCCAGCCTGGAGGACTTTATATAAACCCCCTCTTAATAAAAGATCAGGGGATTTGCTATGGCGACTCCTGCATACAATCTTGGCTGTTAATGCATTCGTAAGCATTATAAATCCCGAGGTGACTGACCATTGCCCCTTCTGCAAGGAGAGAGAGACTGTAAAAGTCTTCCACTGCTACATGGACTGTAAAAGACTGGACCCTTTGTTCAACTTTTTAAACACCATTTTTTCAAATTTGAACTTAACTTTTACAAAGACTGTTTTTATTTTTGGTGTCAAACTTACAAGAAACCGAAAGCATTTGATTCAACTGGCAAATGTCATTTTAGGGCAGGCAAAATTAGCCATCCTAAAAAGTAGAAAAAGCCAAATCAAAAATGTTCATCAGGACCTGGTAAAATTGTGTAGGATATTGGTGGTTACTCGCATAACTTTTGAATTCAAGTTTTATAAGATGATGCATGACTTGCTCAGTTTTGAAATGTTGTGGTGTGCGAATGGAGCGCTCTGTGAGGTACAGGATGATTCAGAAGAACTCTGTATAAATATTTAAATGACTGTTTGTTTTATGTATTTTCTCACAAAATAATGTAATGTAAATGTTCACAGTTTGTTTTTGACTGTTTTTTCTACGCAATAAATGTTTTTTTAAAAAGTAAAAAAGTATCTATCTATCTATCTATCTATCTATCTATCTATCTATCTATCTATCTATCTATCTATCGACTTGTTTTGCCTGGTGGAGTGAGTGCTGTGTGGAGTGGTGGTGTGTGGGAGGTAGTCGGCTGTGACAACGTAAAATCAGCTTCTCGCATGAGCGGGTCGATTGTAGTTTTTTTTAGGTACAGTTGAGCTAGTATTTATGGTTGTAGAAAAGGGGATTGTTGTGAATAACACTTTCCTCCCAGTAATTCCTTTAGCTGTCCCCGCTAGGAAAATCACCCTCTCTAATGTTCCCCCTTTCCTGAAAAATGAGGTGATAGAGAGGGAGCTGGCTAGATATGGGCAGCTCATGTCCGGGCTGAAGAGAATCCCTTTAGGCTGCAAGTCGCCACATCTGAAACATGTCATTTAATTCAGAAGGCAGTTGTTTATGATTTTTAAAAACATTGATGAAGATCTTAACATTACGCTTAAGTTTAAGGTGGATGGCAGTGATTATGTCATTTATGCAGCCTCTGACTCAATGAAGTGTTTCAGATGTGGGACTGAAGGTCACATTGTGAAAAACTGTCCCTAGAAAGCAAGTAGTTAGCAGGATGGGAGTAAGGGAGACGAGACTGCTGATAAGCAGAAGCCAGGATCGGTCGGTGATGGGCTTGCTGGCGGGTCAGTACATGCGGGCAGCAGGGAGGGAGAGCAGGGTAGTGACGGTGGGGCAGCTGAGCTCCAGGAGGCAGGCAGTGACGCTGTGTTGGGGGGCGGAAAGCTAAACCAAAATAGTGAAGATACAGCAAAAGCAAAACAAATTAATTCTGAGAGTGGTGCGGGCGTGGGGGGAAGCAAAGATTGGTATAAACAATAAAACTACTGACAATGTAAGCGCAGACAGTCACGGAACTGAGGGAGAGAGGGAGCAAATGGAAACAGAGATGGTGGCTAGTGTATGGGGAGATGTGCAGATACAGGTAGAATGGGTAAAGTTTGCAGAGGACAGTGAGTTTTTTAGATTGCCGGGTAAAAAAAAGGGCTAATATAACAGAGGACAGTGCTGTCACTAAAAAAGGCAGCGTTTCTTCTGACGGCAGCAGTGTCAATATGGAGCCTGAGAGCTCTGCGGAGACGTGCAGCACGCAGTGATGCAATTCCGCTGTACACAGTGATGATGAAAGCAGTCTTACTGATTCCTCTCAAGCGCCCCAGTTGCTGGACGTGTATAAACCCCGGGGAGGGTATAGTGTTCAGTGCATTAAAGATTTCCTGGAGCAGACGAAGGGGCGAAGGGGAATTGTTTGTTGGACTGGGTTTTGTGTTCTCTGAGGTGTTTTTTTATTTTTGGTTTTAAGTATTGCAAAAAGAGAAAGTACTCAATCCAGCTGGTGAATTTTATTGTTGGACAGGCCAAACTAGCAATTTTAAAGAGCAGAAAAAACAAAATGAATGATGTTTTAAATTCTGATCCTTTCGTCATTTTTAGAATGCTTGTGTTAACACGGGTTAGAATGGATTTTAATTTCTATAAAGCAATGCGTAATACAGAAATGTTTGAACAAACCTGGTGTGTAAACAGTGTATTCTGTGCTGTTAAGGATGGTGAACTGGAGGAGTACCTGTAATGTGACTTTTATGTACTGCAGTGTCGACAGTATTTTATGTAATGTTTTGTTCACTTTATGTGGATCTGAATTATGATTTCATGACAATATCTATTTTTTAAATCCTGATTTTGTGTATTCTATTTATTTAATTGTTAAATAAATGTTTTCAAAAAAGTATCTAGATAGATAGATAGATAGACAGACAGATAGATAGATAGATAGATAGATAGATAGATAGATAGATAGATAGACAGATAGATAGATAGATAGATATTTAAATACAAAACTAAAAAACAAAGAGTACTTACAGTTCTATCGCCTTGTTCCACATGATGATGTATCCTGAGAGGATGAAGGACTCGATATTTACTACATGTGTATTTCCTCTCTCTGTACCCACATACAGCCATTTACTTTGGAATGGAATATGGCAGAAGGTAATCCTGTTTTAAAAAGAACACAAATAATAACATGGAATTAAAATGATAGGTACTATTTTACTGAATAATTGTCATACAGTATTACCAAACTGTTTTAAAGTAGAACTCACTTACGACTTATACATTTCAAATATAAATAACCAAAGGTATTATGACTATTAGGTGCAATACCTGCACCAACAAGGGCCTACTGTAAGAGGAAAATATAAATCAATAAGATAAAGCGAATAATGTTGGTTTATTGTAGAATGAATCGAAACCAATCATACGTCTGTCTAGATAGGAAATAATAACAGGAGACATGTTTTCCAACCCACTAGAACAGGACTGTACAATTGTATTTGTATTTGCTTGCGATTGTAAGTCGCCCTGGATAAGGGCGTCTGCTAAGAAATAAATAATAATAATAATAATAATAATAATTGTATTGAATATTTTAGTGGAATCGCGTGTCACGCATGGAGCTGTACTCAGTATCATGTTGTCATGACAGTAGTTGCTCAAAAGATGTGCTTGCTTTGGAAACCCAAGCTAAAAATTTCAAATTAACGAGGTAGTTTTTTTTTTTTTTTAAGTTTCTTGTCAATATATTATTTATATCATAGTAACCATATTGCAGTACGCTGCCATATCTGTGTACTAATTAAATATATTGTAGCAGTAACAGTGACGGTGTTTACATGGACAAGTCATGGCAGTTTTCCTCACAATGTTTTAGCCTTACTTCTCAGGAATTGCATTTCCATGTAGTTATGATGTAGGCTGACAAATCGGGCCATGACAATGCAAATTACTGCAGTCATAGTGATTTAGGGGAGGGGATATTTAAGTGTCCCTGTCTGCATACTA
The DNA here is from genome assembly GCF_902713425.1 of Acipenser ruthenus. Lineage (NCBI taxonomy): Eukaryota > Metazoa > Chordata > Actinopteri > Acipenseriformes > Acipenseridae > Acipenser > Acipenser ruthenus. Next base: position 37,404,167 of record NC_081197.1, read on the forward strand.
TTTAGGGAAATAATAACTTTTAATATTGTGAGGAAAGCTTGCATGCGTTGCCATGAAGATAAAAACATTTAACAAGATACATGAATTCACGTGTTGCCGTGCACATTCTGAATTATGCCACAAATTAGGGACTTGTTGTCTGGTTACCTTTCCAACACACACACACACACACACACACACACATGGCACGCACATACACACAATTATATAAAATATAATTTCTACAAGTTTTACTAATTAGAATGTATATTTGTGTGTGTGTGGAACATCTAAAAGTTACATTTCATTAACACTAGAACAGCAATACATGTTTTTATTTTGAATATAACCTACTGTGGCAAAGCGCCCCGCCCCTGTGTGCATTTGTGTTATGTGTATGTATGTATGCGTGCGTATGTTAATGTTGGTGTATAGATTGGTACACGGGATATAAACGGGTCTGTGTTTCACGTATATTTAAAAAGTGTAGATTTGTATGTAGGCACGAGGAGGGCACAAATCACTTCACGTGCTGGTTAAATGTAATATGTGAGCACGGGGTTGCACAGAATGAATTCACGTGCTGGGATTCAAGTGAGTAATTAATTAGTAATTGAATCCCAGCACAACAGTATATATAGATGCACGTTTCTTGCACTAGGGGTTGGGTGTTCGGAAGAGGAGAACGGGTGAGAGAGAGAGGAGAGTTAAAAGAAGTAAAGATCATAAATATAAGTGTTTGTTCTCACCGTGTTTGTTTGTCTGTCCGTGCACCGTTTGTTTAGTGTTAGTCCGTTTTGTATGTCTGTTATTTTGGCGTCAAGTGCCGTGTCCCGTGTTTTTGTCTGTTCAAACCTTTTATTTTCTGTTTATTAAATGCTGAGCGCGACCACGCGCCCAGCTTATACCAAACCACATCTCTCTGTGTTTTGAATTCCTGTCTGGTCTGACGCCACCCACTCTGGCAGTCTTTGTGACACGTGGTGTCATCGTGGGATAGCCGCGCCTCCAAGCGTCAGACCAGGAGGGGTCTGGATTAAAAAAAAAAAAAAAAAAAAAAAAAAAAAAGATTACAAATATTGTTTTTGGGAAAAAAAAAAAGAAGAAAAAAAAGTCAATGGCAGAAGACGCCATCAAACTGCGGGGCTGGTTCCTGGAGAATGCTGGGCTGGAGGCCCAGTCTCTGCCCATGGTCGTCCGGGCTCTGTGGATGATGGACTGTGAGAGATGGGAGGCCTATCAGGAGGAACACACCCCAAACACCTTGGAGGAAGGTGTGGAGTTTGTCCTCAGCTACCTGGAGGCAACCATCAACGGAACAGCAGCCCAGGTAGCAGGACCACCAGCAGAGGAGTACCTGCTGTCCCCATCTCCACCAGCAGAGGGTGAGTACCTGCTGTCCCCATCTCCACCAGCAGAGGGTGAATGCCTGCTGGTTTTGCCTCCACAGCCCGAGCGGGAGGAGCCTGAGCGTCCACAGCCCGAGCGGGAGGAGCCTGAGCGTCCACAGCCCGAGCGGGAGGAGCCTGAGCGTCCACAGCCCAAATGGGAGGAGCCTGAGCGTCCACAGCCCAAACGGGAGGAGCCCGAGTGTCCTACGCCTGAGTGGGAGGAGCCCGAACGTCCTACGCCTGAGTGGGAGGAGCCCGAACGTCCTACGCCTGAGTGGGAGGAGCCCGAACGTCCTACGCCTGAGTGGGAGGAGCCCGAACGTCCTACGCCTGAGTGGGGGGAGCCCGAACGTCCACAGCCCAAAAGGGAGGAGTCGGTGCGTCCACAGCCCAAAAGGGAGGAGTCGGTGCGTCCACAGCCCAAAAGGGAGGAGTCGGTGCGTCCACAGCCCAAAAGGGAGGAGTCGGTGCGTCCACAGCCCAAAAGGGAGGAGTCGGTGCGTCCACAGCCCAAAGGGAGGCAAGTCGGGGCTTCCACAGCTCTGGGACCCAAGCCACCAGCAGAGGGGAAATGCCTGCTGGTTCAGCCCCAAGAGCCGGAAGGGGAGGGGTTACAGGCTCAACCCCCTGAAAATTTTTGGGGGGGAGAAGGGCAGGATGCTGGTGTCCCCCAGCAGCCTCTCGCTATGCTGCTGAAGGCAGCACGGCGCGCACATGCCCAGCCGCCACAGCAGAGGGAGCCAGCACCGCCAGGAGCAGAGGAGCTGGAGCTGCCTCTGCCTCCACCACCTCCAGGAGCAGAGGAGCAGGAGCTGCCTCTGCCTCCGCCACCACCACCGCAAGGAGCAGAGGAGCAGGAGCTGCCTCTGCCTCCGCCACCACCACCGCAAGGAGCAGAGGAGCTGGAGCTGCCTCTGCCTCCACCACCGCCAGGAGCAGAGGAGCAGGAGCTGCCTCTGCCTCCACCACCGCAAGGAGCAGAGGAGCAGGAGCTGCCTCTGCCTCCGCCACCACCACCGCAAGGAGCAGAGGAGCTGGAGCTGCCTCTGCCTCCACCACCGCCAGGAGCAGAGGAGCTGGAGCTGCCTCTGCCTCCACCACCGCCCAGAGCAGAGGAGCAGGAGCTGCCCGTACCTCCGCAGGGAGTACGGTGGCCGGAGCCCCAGAAAGGGGAGCTGCCGGCCACGAAGAAGGGGGAGGAGGTCTGGAGACCACTTTCCCCAGCAGCAGTTTCGCTGCAGGAGTTCTTGTGGCCGGAGCCCCACAGGAGGGAGCTGCCGGCTACGAAGAAGGGGGAGGTCGGGGGACCACCTGCCCCCGCAGCTTTTTCGCTGCAGGACGGGACCAGCATGCTGTCAGCCGTGCCACTACCGGCAGGGGAGCTGACAGCATGTCCAGCCATGGGCCCACTAAAGCCTCCCTTCCCAGCCCGAGACTTTGGCCTGGACTGCTGGGTATTTAAGGGGGGAGGTGGCCGTTGAGGCCATGTGTGCTGCGCACAAGGGGGGGTATATGTGGCAAAGCGCCCCGCCCCTGTGTGCATTTGTGTTATGTGTATGTATGTATGCGTGCGTATGTTAATGTTGGTGTATAGATTGGTACACGGGATATAAACGGGTCTGTGTTTCACGTATATTTAAAAAGTGTAGATTTGTATGTAGGCACGAGGAGGGCACAAATCACTTCACGTGCTGGTTAAATGTAATATGTGAGCACGGGGTTGCACAGAATGAATTCACGTGCTGGGATTCAAGTGAGTAATTAATTAGTAATTGAATCCCAGCACAACAGTATATATAGATGCACGTTTCTTGCACTAGGGGTTGGGTGTTCGGAAGAGGAGAACGGGTGAGAGAGAGAGGAGAGTTAAAAGAAGTAAAGATCATAAATATAAGTGTTTGTTCTCACCGTGTTTGTTTGTCTGTCCGTGCACCGTTTGTTTAGTGTTAGTCCGTTTTGTATGTCTGTTATTTTGGCGTCAAGTGCCGTGTCCTGTTTTGTATTCCATTGTTTAAACCTTTTATTTGTTAATAAACGCTGAGTGCAGCCATTGCACTCGGCTCATCATCACAACCACCGTCTCTGTGTATTCCTTTTCTGGTCTGACGCCACCCACTCTGGCCGTCTTTGTGACACCTACACTATAACCTACAAAATCCCATTTATATATATATACAAGCCTGTTGTTATCTCTACTGGACCTGGCAGCCACCAATTCCTTCGTTTTGTACAAGGTAGGAGAGATTTCATCTTGAAGCTAACCACAGCGCTTCAGCAGAAACATTTCGATCACAAAACTGCAAAACTGCAGGCTGCAGCAGCTCAACCTGGATTCTGTGCTGCGAGTGACACACACGCAAGATAAATCATATGCTACTTTCGTTTTACATTAAAAACTTATTTTGTTTTTACAGTTTTGTATGTGCATATACCTGTTTACACACTAGTTTCTGTTGAAATGTTTATTTTATTATAGTAATGCTTCATATGTGGTAAGTTAAAAAATAAACCCTTTTATGTTTAATTGTTCATTTAAATATGGCGTTTTGGCTGTGCAGATGTTTGATATGATGTGCTTGAATAAAACTTTTGAGTTGTATTTGATAGTTTGTCTTATTTTAATATTGATGGTTTTAAAATGTACCAGCCGTTGTAGGTATTACCGCAGAGTTTCTAGTGTTGAAGTAGTCCATAATGTACTCTGTGTGTGTGTGTGTGTGTGTGTGTGTGTGTGTTGGGCGGTGTCAATGTTTTGTACGGCCTTTCTGCTGGAGATTACGTGATAGTCAGAAGAACGGGATCTTGACTGCTGAAACCTCGTGAGGCACAAACACGATTCCTGCTCCGGTTTACATGGGTTTTTACAGCTATTTTTATTGTGAGAAAGCGATCGACCCTGCCCTTAAAGTCATGCTGACCAAAGGATCTTCTTTTGCTATTTTGCGTGCCAACGTCACAGAGTCAAGACTGTAGAGTTGATTTTCATGTGCATGTAAACCCAGCAAGTGATTTAAGAAGAGTAGACAGTATTTTATATTTTAAAGGGATTCTTTGTATACACTTCCATAGTATTTAATGATTCCTCTGTTTTGTAGGAATGGAAAGGGGTGTGCAGCTGTAATTTATGTTCTTTCTGAAACTGGGATTTTGTATAGATATTTTTTTTTCATTTATTAAAATCACAATGACCACAGTTGCACAGGGGGCTGAATTCTACACACAGTTTGCCAATAAAATAATATGCACTACAAAGGCAAAGCTATGTGTTGTAATGTGTTATAATGTACAATTTGGTGTCCTTAACAGGGCGATTATTGGCACGCAGTATTCCAGTGCGTTACTATACATTAAAATTGTACTTGTTGGCACACACTGTGCCAATAAAACACAATGCACTAAAATGTGTTAAACTATATGTTATGAAGGTGCCTGGTGTGTTCTCCACATTTTAAGCACAGTTAATGATGACAATCGTATGAACAAAAGTAAAAGGAGCACACATTTTTACATATAAAATGTTTTTTTTTTGGTTTGTTTGTTTTTTTTTTGCTTAAAGCACACTATGTGTATGAAGCTGAATAATGCCAACTAAGCACTGTTCTGTGTGACTTTCGGTATCTATGTCAATGCAGTATTTATAAAAAATAAAAAATAAATCCTAGCAACAGAATTGCTTTCAACTGCAGATAAATATTGTCTTGGTAAGACATACCTTTTTTTCAAGTTCTTAGTCAATTCAAATTTAAGCAACAACAGGCTTTTGTTTTATTGGTAGCTGTGCATATGCTCCAGTATTGAGGCAAAATGAATATCTACAGCTATGGCCGAAAGTTTTACATCACCCAATTGAATTAACTAATTTTGCTTCATAAAGTCGAATGAAACCTGCTGAATAATGTTATGTTAACATATTGAATTACATACTGCTTTGTAGTTTTCCATATACTTAACAAAAAAATTGAAAAACGTGACATTTCGAAATCCAACATGAAATACTGTACTACTATTATGGTTTCCAGTAGACTTTTGCGATATCATTTTGTAGTTTCTTTGATTACATGAGGATAAATAAAATATCTAAAATTATGTTCATATAGTTGTTTTTTTTAAAAAAATGATGTCTCAATCCTAAAATTCTAGGTGATTGTACAGTCTGAATATTAAAGCATAGGTATAGGGGAATGTATTTAACAGTAAATATTGAAGCTTGAATCAGTTGGTACTGTGTGTGTTGCTTGCCCTAAAAATACAGAGACCCAAGGATATCTGAAAATATGTTTTAAGATGTGTTGTACTCAATACAATGGGACCATTACTGCAAAGGAACAACCTGGAGTTAATGAGACATGAGTGAAGCAGTTTGTTACAGTGTGAATTACTATTACTGTTCAGAGAGTGCTCCACATCTGTTGTACAATCATGTAGGAAATCTAGGCCTGATGCACAGGCATAGGACCCAGTCAGAGAAGCCGTGTGCACTCAATAGCATCAACATCAGAAGGAGAATTGAAAACAATTATTATGACAACAATTTGCCTGAAGTAAAATAGCTACATTACAAAAATGCAGTGGCATCATTTTTTTTTCTTCTTTTTTTAGACTTGCATACGTAAGCACCAGGTACTGCACATTAAAATAAAAATAAAAAAAGCAAAAAAAAATGTATAGATCCTTTTGTTTATTACTTTGGGACTGCATGAACAGAATACAGACTCGATCAATTATAGGTGGAAAGATGGTAACTCATGACAATAAATTGGTTTTGAATAACACAAGAGTGACAGTTGTATAATTTAGATTGTAAATCATTTATCTTAAAATGGAAAATCACAGAGTTAATAAAAAAAGATTAAACATTTAAGCAATGATAAGATTTGTACATTGTATTGTGTCCACTAAATGACAGGAAACGTGTTAATGACATATTTCCTAACCATACTGTACATATCCTTATTGTTGTACAAGTTTTTGCTACAGTAAAGGGATTGGCTAACTAAATTATTCCATAATGCACTTCTATTATTATTATTTGTTTATTTAGCAGATGCCTTTATTCAAGGAGACTTACAAAGACTAGGGTATGTGAACTATGCATCAGCTGCACAGTCACTTAAAATAACATCTCACCCAAAAGACGGAGCACAAGGAGGTTAAGGGTCTTGCTCAGGGTCACACAATGAGTGAGCCGAGATTTGAACCGGGGACCTCCTGGTTACAAGCCCTTTTCTTTAACCACTGGACCACACATACTCCTGTGCAGTTTTAAAACAATCCATGTTTATACCAAATGTGTACTTTACTTAAAAAATAAATACATCGGGTACCATACTATGTCATAGTTCACAACTGTGCTCCTAAAACCAAGTAAGGACCTAGACTCAGTCTTAACCACAGTCTAAACTACAGTTTGACAATTTGTTACAAATACTGCTGGAACATCTACAGACCATTTACTGTACACATATGGGTATTTAAACTACCTGTTCTGAGAACACCTGTGCATTAGGGTACAGTATGTACAGAACCGTATGAAATAAATCATAAACTGATAAGGTCATGTCAGCTCAAACAATACAATGACTTGTGATTATTTTCTCTACCCAAGTCGCTCTCTCTCTCTCTCTGTATATATATATATATATATATATATATATATATATATATATATATATATATATATGTGCGTGTGTTTGCCTGTCAAGATTTTTTTTTAACAATCCAAATAATGTATGCAATGCCAGAACCCTACTCAGTAGTCCTTTATCCTTTAATCGACAACAAATGGCACAAGACATTCTTGGTGAAATATGAGGCTAAAGACACCCACTGCAGTTTTAATTAGAACTAAATCCATAGTAAATGCAATAGCTGTGATTTAATGTAATCATAATCGTAGTTATCTACTGGGTCCTCAGCAATGTGCCAAGGAATCAGAAAAGTGTGGTTACCTCATAATGTGAGTCGCTAAAGTGCAGCTAAGCAAGCGAGTGTACCTTTGTGCAACACACAAAGAGAAGCACAGCCCTTCAATCAAAAAGAATATTGAGTGCACAGGCGTGACAAGCAACATGACTCGTTTCCATTACATTTGCATAATTTCAATTTCAGAGAAAAAAGGGAGAGGTAGAGGGGTGCAATATGACCTTCAGAAAGTGACTGCACATAATTTAATGAGCACTGTCAAGCAAGATAATGATTGGGAATCAACAGGAAGCAATGTTTTGCAGCAGAAAAGCTGGAAGCAAAAAGAGATGCTGAGAAACTCCCATTGTCAGAAGACTGAAGCCTGTAGAAGGAAAATAAAAAGGTATTTCAAATAGACAATTCCCGGCTACCATGTAATTGAACAGAAGGCCAAGTGCTTTGAATGTGTATAAATATTTTTAAATTCATTGCATCTAAGTGTTCACAAAACACTTGGCAAATACGTTATTAAAAGAAGATAGATTGATAGCTCTGCTAGCCCACACATATTACAAGCACTCATGAACCTCATTTATTGAAGTATATTTGGTCCGGGGGGGGGGGGGGGGGGGGGTTGACAGCCTGAGCCTGGCAGCACAGTGACTAAGCAGTATTTGACACTTATTTCCTTGAGATTATCACAATGCCAATATCCAGCTCCTCCATTTAAAACTTGCAGCTAGTCTGAGTCATAGCCCTCAGTTGGGACCTAAGCCAACAGTCTTTCTAAATGTCTGAGCAACATATTATCACACTAAGGTGATCCCAGTGGGGTACTTGAAAGTAAGTGTGTAGGATTAGAGAACTCGCTTATTGCACAATTGCCTCTGATGCTTAAAAGTTGGGCAACCATTTTAAGGTGTTTATGGTTACATTTGATTGACAATTATTAGAAAAGCCTACATGATAAGGAACTCAGCAGATCACAAAGTGTCTTACTAATTAAAAACAGGAAATACCTTGTCATTTAAGTGTCATCTCTTTGATAACCTGTCAGTGCTTCAACTGGACATGTTTGAGTGTTTTTATTGCCATTTGTGCTGTTACAGTCACATAAGAACAAATAAGAACAAATAAGATTGGCTATAGGTGGTCACAAGTTTTATCCTGCCTAATGTACAGCATGTCCCTTGTATTGCGATTGGTTGCATTCACAATAGTCATCTAATCAGAAAGCTCAACAAATTCTAATGCCCTGGGTGTCAGTAGATGAATAGGGCAGATATAATTGTCAGAAATATTTTTCAGGCACTGCTAGCAAGTTTGTTATATTGCAAAAAATACAACATTTTAGTGCACTGTGTGTTTAGTCTGTAATCTACTTGGTTGCTATTAATTATTATATAGCAGACGCTTTTATCAAAAGTCTCACAGACACAGAGGTGATCTATGCATCAACAACTGCTGCTGCAGATTCACTTGCAGTAGGACCTTGGTTTTACGTCTCATCCAAAGGATGGAGCACAAAGAGGTTAAGGGACTTGCTCAGGGTCACACACAGTGAGGCAGTGGCTGAATCGGGATGTGAACTGGGAACCTTCTGGTAACAACACACCACTGGACCACCAAGCCTCCATACTACTCACAGGTCTTCTCTCTGTCTCCTTAAAAAGGATTAATTCAAACATGACAGAAAGAATAACTAATCAAAACCGAAGGTTAAATCTAAAGCACTATTGTATATCATTTTAAAACCATTAAATTAAATCTAAATAATTCTGTTTAGGATTAATATTGTACCCTAAGAACCTGACATACATTTTTTATCGGACAATCAGCACACTTATCTCTTACTGCACACAGCACTTACGACTTGATGGTTTTGGGATAGTAGCGATTGGTGAATTTAATTAAGAGTAAAGTATTGATAAGAGATTCATTCCCTCTGGATATCGGATTAACCGCAAGCAACTGGAAGGACATAAACTAATTTTATAGTTTACCCACATTTTTATGTGTTTGTACATTAATTAAGTTGTATCTCAAGAGTAGGGTCTTGCAAATTGGAACTGAAGTATGTACATAATACACACAGCTGCTGCATTGTTAACCATGAGCGGTTTTTCAATCCTCTGTATATAACAGATATTTTATTTTAGTGCTTTATTTTTATGTCTATAAATACAGTATGCATAGATGACTCTGAGCATCACATTTTAATGATGTTTTATAACACATAAATGTAATTTGTACTCTGCTAATGACAATTTATCTGTAATTCAGTTTTTAATACAGTTGTTACCCTCGGCTAATACCACAGTTAAGTACAGAAATTACCAACCTAATTTTCTGCATGCAGATTGTAATGATGTAAAAGGTAATGCATCACAACAGTGCCACAGTGTTTGATGCAGTGTATGCACATAAGCACTGGTGCCTGCTATTGTTCTATCAACCTCTGCCACTTCCACATGGACCAGCATAAATAATGTACAGCTTCTCAAATTAAGGCTGACATCATAGTAATAATGGTTACTTGGGAACCACAGCAAACTGAACCGAAAAAAAAGTAAATAGATAAATTAAACAGAACTGTACTCCAAAGTTCTTGTGTGATGTAAAATTGGCTGTACATTTTGTGATGGGGCTGATTCATTTACATTGCGTGCCCTTTTCAGATTGAGAACAGGCCTTCTCAAAAAGTTGTATTTGTATGCTTGTTTAATTCTTAAATGTTCTGGCTCATTCACATTGTTACAAAAGCATCTGACGTCATTATAAGATGTATCTCCTTCCTAATAATACATAGGCCATGACATTAAATACACCACATTGCCTCTAGATAGCCTGTCATCTCACATGCATACATGTTGTTTGATATTGCCCCCTGTCTATATGTTCTCCTACGTCACAAAAAAACTTAGCATTTTTTAAGTAATTATATTAAGAAATTCAACTTAATTCCTGATTAGAAGAATGATTGGGGAAAGCACTGAACCCTTCGTTTCGGAATTACTGTTTAATCATCTTGGATAATATCTACTGCAGTAGGGGTCTCTAGAGGTAGCCAGGAAGTCATCTGAATATTCTGTACAAAAAATGCCTTTAAATGGTGTGGTGGGAGATAGAGTAGGACCTAAATGATATACCAGTATATTATGCATTTAGAAATACTTTTACATTCTCTAAAAACTAAACTTCACAGGGTTGTCTTTTTATGTATAAATATTTTTTACACTATTTAAATATATTATAAGCATTTTTTTTTAAACTACCCAATTTCCAGCATCTGCTACAATATGCAAGACTTTGCACTTTACAGTGTCTTTCCCAGTTGTCCAGATTTAGTTTAAGTAATTTGTAAACTAAATGGATTGACAACATTAAGATGCGCTGTTATAATTGTAGTCACTTATCCAGTGTTGAGTTAAACGATAACAATAATTAAAACAGTGCTTTTTAATTATTACTCTGAGTAATTTTACAAATGACATGCATAATTCAAATACAAATGAAGTCAGGGTATACAAGATCTTCACCTCTAAATTCAAGTTCCATGCATCACTGATTAAATTAGGAGGTCAAACTTGAATGACTAACTAGATGGTTGTGGATTCAACAGGGATGGAGGCAGTCTTCATGAAGGTCATGTCAAATAATCGAAGCAAGAATCTAACAGATACTGTAAAAGTATTGTGTTCAACGTTAAAAATAAGAGTGGGCCAACCAACTACTCGATGACCTCTAACAAACTATCAGAGTGGACCAACCAACTTGTGTTGCTAACTGCTTTGATTGGACCCACACAAGTCATAACAAACAGTTTTGAAGAGGTTTAAAATTTAAAGAGCTGACGGTTCTGATTCAGCACATGAGAACTACAGCATGTTCTCTTGACCCCATTCCTACAAAATTATTAAAAAACGCTCTTGGAGTTATAATTACCCACATTTTAAAAATTATAAATAGTTATCTTTCTTCTGGTATTGTTCCCTCAGCACTTAAGGAAGCTATAGTAAAGCCAATGCTCAAGAAACACAACTTGGATCCTAAACTCATTAATAACTATAGGCCCATCTCCAATCTTCCATTCTTAGAAAAGGTTTTAGAAAGGGTTGTTGCATTTCAAGTACAAAGTTGTTTTTTTTTAACTCTTAATGGTGTATCTGAGAAATTTCAGTCCGGATTTGTTGCACATAGTACAGAGACAGCCCTTGTCAAAGTTGTAAATGACCTACTGATAAGCTCTGACTTGGGCTTTCCATCAGTTCTAATTCTTCTTGATCTAAGTGCTGCTTTTGACACCGTAGACCACTCCATCTTATTAAATCAGCTCAAATACTTAGTGGGACTGCCTGGCTTTGTCTTATCCTGGTTTCAATCTTACCTATCTGATAAGTATCAATGTGTCTCTATTGAGGAGGAGAAATCAGCATTGACTAAAGTTGATTGCGGTGTTCCACAAGGTTCTATTCTGGGTCCATTGCTATTTTCATTATATATGTTACCATTGGATGATATCGTCAGGAAACATGGTGTGAACTTCCACTGCTATGTGGATGTCACCCAGCTGTATTTGTCTTTAAAACCTGGATATACTTCTGTCGGAATGTTATTTGCTGCTTGCCTTGCTGACATCAAGTGCTGGACGTCTCAAAACTTCCTAATGTTGAATTCAGATAAAACAGAGGTTATGTTTGTAGGCTCCCATAACCAACTAAAAAATGTAAGATTGCATGAGTTTGACCCTAGCAGTCTTTTATCAAATCCTAAAACTGGAATAAAAAATGTGTGGGTTCTCTTTGATCCTGATTTACCATTTGAGTCTCATATTAGGGAAGTTTCTAAAGTATCCTTCTATCACTTGAGAAACATAGCCAAACTGAGACCTATTATCTCCTTATCTGACACCAAGAGACTAACACATGCCTTTGTTTCTTCGAGAATTGATTACTGTAATGCACTCCTCTCTGGCATCCCAAAACGTGCGGTGTCCTGCCTACAGCTTGTTCAGAATACCGCTGCTAGAATTTTGACTAAAACCAAAAAAATGAGCATATCACCCCTGTTTTAGCCTCCTTGCACTGGCTCCCTGTTCAATATAGAATTGATTTTAAAATCTTATTTTTGACTTATAAAGCCTTGAATGGAGCAGCACCTAGCTATTTGCAGGAGCTTCTGACTGCGTATCTCACTCTTAGATCACAGGAAGCGGGGCTGCTCGTTGTTCCCAGGGTCAATAAAATCAATACGGGAGGTAGGGCTTTTTCTTTTAGCTACCCTAAACTATGGAATGCTCTACCTCCATGTGTTAGGGAAACGGTCTGTGGGTATTTTTAAGTCTAAACTTAAAACATATTTTTATAAAATGGCATTTTTATCTTATTGGTTTTAATGCAACATAATTGCTAGCTTTTAATGATGATGATTATTATTATTATTATTATTATTATTATTATTATTATTATTATTATTATTATTATTATTATTATTTGTATATTTTGTATTTTATTGTATTTTTATATATTTATGTAGAGTGCCTTGTGATACTCTGGTATGAAAGGCGCTATATAAATTAAATAAATAAATAAATAAATAAATAAAAATACGCTTCTTGTCAGCATGAGGTAGCCATTGAAATAATATTCCCATAATTTGACTATGGAGATATTGTCCTTAGGTGTAACAAAAAATGCATATCTAATTTTAGGGGGAATTTTGGACACTGGTCTTCATCTCTTGGGCCTGATCATTTTGCGGATGATCAAGAAGGGAGCTTATTGAACAGCAGAGGTTGCTGGGTCTGTTAGGTTGGGATTCATACAGGAGCAAGGCAGGGAACGAGGTGTTTTTAGACTAGAAGAAGGTAATTCAGCAACATCTAGGTGTACACAGGCTGTATTAGCTCTGGTCATGCCTGCTGGGGAAGACAAGAGAACCAGGCTGCTGGTGATTGTTTTTGCAGTGTGCTGAAAAAACAGGGTCCAAGGAAACACTTTTGACTTCTTCTTCTTTTGTGGAAGAACCCTCCTTACCTCTCTTAACCCTTAATTGCTAGGTACTGTATAATAAATATCTATTAAAATATAGAAACCATTGGTACTCCACAGAAATTATATACAATAAATGTGCTGTGTTAATATCACATCACCATATTTTTATATCTTTAAACTAAAAATCATTAGCTCTCATCTCACTGCTTCATGAAAAAGAATACATTTCAGTTGTTGTTTCCCCCAGAGTAAAGACAAAAACTATCCTCACCAGTGCTATATGAACAGGAAGACAAATTATATCCCTTACCGCTCTCTGTTGAATTTGAGTGAATGGAGGATTGCTGGACGTTTTTGTCGCAGGTTCCAGAGGTGAAGAGTGTCATCAGCACATGCAGTGACAAGAGCACCCTGTAGAGAATTGAAAGAGAAAAAGAGATTAGAAGGTCTGATTTTACCTTATATTCTTTAGAATTTCCATGACATATAATAACCTTAATACCCACAGAGCAGAAAATTGTGTTTGTGACCCTGTTCAAGTGAATGAGCCATGTGCTACTAAGAGATAAATATGTTGTCCTTCTCAGCTATTAAATATGGAGCATTGTTTAAGTGTTAAATGGTTCAAGCATATATTGTATATTTTTTTAGCTAGAGATTGCATATATTATATCTGCTCGCATCCAATTTAACACCCTTGCTCTTGCCTATCGTTCTGTTCATCATACTTTTGTGATATCATTTTGTAGTTTCTTCAATTAAATGATGTTAAATAAAAGATCTAAATTATGTTTACATGGTTTTCTTTAAATTATGTCTCAATCTGAAAATTCTAAATGATGCAAAACGTTTGGCCATAGCTGTAGTTTCTCTGGGTTGAGTTTCAAATTAAACTGAGGAAGAAAGTGGAGCAACTGTGATGGAGGCTGAAGACAGATTCCAAAGTGAGTTTGAGGATAAAATTTAACTTTTCTGTTTTGCAGCATTGGAATCCAGTAGCTTAGCACTGCTTTCAGATCAATGTCCAGTTGCAGACATTATTTTCCTCGTGCCAGCTTAAGTTGAAGATAAAACCAGATCTTGCATGCCAATCCGACAGTGGTGTCCGGTGAAAGGGCTTCAGATTCCCGCAGGCACTTCAAATCCAGGTCGGTAAAGTGGGTGGTGGTGTTTGGCCTTGTCTTTACCGGCTATTCTGAAGGTTTTCATGACCGACAGGAACACATTACTGCTGGTCTTAAACTTGCTGTCAACAGAGATATTAAAATGTCTACCGTTAAAAAATCTATTTATTCCAGCTCCCAGCATTAAAACAGCTGGAGACTGAATACTGGTCGTCAGTTGAGCATAAAATGTCCTCAGAATGCTGTTGAGATTTTCTGGACTTATTTCTTTAAAATGAAAATCTATATTTTTTCTTCAAGCCAGTTAAATACTTTAACAGCCAATGTTGCTGTTTTTTATGTTCTTGTTTTCTTCTATTTCATTTGCTATTATGTGTCTATTGTTGACAGTTGCTGTAGCACTTACTTTTTGTTTCTTTTTTTCAGGTGGACAACTGTGTTCACTGGAAAAGTTGGTGCTGTTCCAGTTCTCTGGAGTTTAATCCCAAAATATATTCAGGGAAATTGGTGGAATGTCACTCATTTTGTAGCAGTGGTTTTCCACTGGTTTTCCAGTGGTTTGTCATGGAATTTAGAATGTAGTGGTGCGTGCTGATTTATACAGTGTGAAGCGGCTCATTAGTATTCAAGCCATCCGTATACACTATTTTTCTGTTTAACCAATCAGAGGTCAATATATATATATATATATATATATATATATATATATATATATATATATATATATATATATATATATATATACACACACATCATAAAGATGGGCACTGGCTCTTATGAAATCACCTTTGTTGAAAGAGGAATGCTTTAGAATGATAGAGCAGAAAGGACCTTTGAAGAGTCGATCTGCAAGGTATCAATGCAGATTTAATTTTGATGTTGTACTAATGGCTTTTTCGTCCAGCCACTGTTTCAAGGGAGGAGAATAGGAGGTTGAAAGATGGGAGGGTCCACTTGATGACACATTAATTTGGACCTTGAATAAAGAGACATGATGTATTTGACGTGCAGCTGCCAGACGAATGTCTAGTTCATATAGCTTTGGATATGTTAACTGGTCAAAGAAGACCCATGTGATGCAGTCCATACTTGACACTAAATGAGAAAACAAAATCGATCCTGTGCAAAGCATCTGAAACAAAAACATCAACATACCCTGCGTGAAGGATTGGGATGCCAAACAAGATATATCTCAAATTTCTATACCTCCCTCCTTTACATTATGTTGAATACATCTATTGTATTCCTTATCTACAGCTACTTAAAATAGTATTAATGCAGTACAGCACAGTACCTCCTGTTTGTGCCAATGGGTACCACTTTTCAAAGGAGTCAACCAGGATGATGTGATTTGGGTCCAGATACCCTTTCACCAGAAAGTAGACTGAGAATACAAGAACTATTGGAGAACCTGAATACCTTTATCCATCCTTCACACAGAATCAATGGCATTTATAGCAAGTGATGCTTCCCAGGAAGTGAAGAATTTGATGTTAAAAATATAATGCTATATATTAATTTTGGAATACCTCCTACAGAAGGGTAGAGGGAAATTTGACTGTTTAAAAAAAAATGGAAACTAGGATGAATAATCTATTTATTGAGTAATGTATTTTCAATGTATAGGTGTATGTATACTGTATATCCACCTCACACTTTATTGACAAAACATTACTTCAGTACCATTAAAAATAAATATTAATTCACTATTAATGCTTTACTTATATTGTTTTATAGCACATTTATAAACTTAACCAATACTGTTTATAACGAAAGCATACAAACCGGTATGCTTGACCTACTCAAAGAGCACAGATGCACTGAAGTTTAAGTTAATGCATTTTCACACATTAGACCATTGGCAAAAGCATAATCTCTTTTCAGGGGAAAGGTACACGCTTTGGACATGGTTGCTGTATTTGTTGCTAAGTGTTTTTTTTTTCATTCAGACAGCTTGTAGTACATGTATATATATATATATATATATATATATATATATATATATATATATATATATATATATATATATATATATATATGTCAATGTGGATGTAGAATAAATGACTACAAGGCTGTCAAATAATGAATGACAAATTCAGTCTTTCCAGCCAAATCCTCTTTTTGTATTACAAACTGGTTTACAAATTATTTTGAATCCGTTGAGGCTGATGAACGATCCATTGTAAATCGCTTGTGAATGGCAGTCCTATGGTGTACAGTAGCTATTATTCACGTACACTTTGCAATTATATACAGAATCTGCAGTTGTGTTCGACTAATTGGGGGGGGGGGGGGGGGGGGTGATGGACGGACACATCTGGGGGTGCATCAAGTTTACATGTTCAGATTATTTATAATTATATAGAATTCAAGGCCAGTGGAGCCACATGACACATTTCAATAGATCATCATTACATATGGCAGGTTTTTCAGATTAATTATATGTGCAGTGTACATGTATACAATATAATGACTTTGTAATTGCTTAGAGATATTTATCAAGATCATTTTAATTAGTGTTGTAATAACTCCTGGCACTGTCACTAAAAGCTGTTGCCAAAACATCCTGTGATTAATCACCTCATCAAACTAATAATACTAATTAAGCAGTATCAAAAGGAGAAGGTTATAATGAAAAATGCATTTTTTAAAAAAAATTTAAGTTAAATAAAAGAAAAACATTGTACACATTATATGGGACCAATAAGCAAAAGCTTTCAACACTGCATAAGCAGGCCTCTTCATCAGGTGTGACAATACTAGATTATTTTACAAGCTTGGGGATTTATTTTCAAAGTGTTAACTCCAGTCTTTAATTAACTTTAAAAAAAAAGCTCCTTCCTCACATAGTCATTTAGTTGCAACCAAATATTAAAATATTAATTTAAATTAAAAAAAACAACGTATATTTGTATATGTGATAATGTGATATCTGTATAATATGAAATAATGTATAATGTGTATAATGTGGTATTTTGTAACAATTGTAAGTCGACCTGGATAAGGGCATCTGTTAAGAAATAAATAAATAAATAAATAAATACATTATTGACCCATTTTATGTTAATTTCCTTAAGAAACGGAAATTGTCATAATGAAACCATTTTGGCTAAAATGTAATATAAAAGCATTATATGATTTTTAATCTGGGTCCTTTAACACCTTAAAAAGTTATGATGATATAGAGATTTGGAGAGCTAGGGGGGCTTTCCTTTAAATGTATCATATATGATTAACACAAACCTGCAAAAGAGGGTTGGAGTTATTATAAACCGAAGGATTTGCATATCACAAACAAAAATGTCCTTAACCCTGAAATGGTGTGATGTCATGAAATATGACAGAAGTACCAAACAAGGTTTGTGTTATGCAGGTCATTCAGTGTCTATAACAATTGAAGCATGTGTCTGAATATTTGAACAGCTCTCCTACCTCATTGATTGGAAACTGGAGCTGTAGAACAGCTGCTTCGCTGTCATGTTGACAATAGCAATCGACGCCAGGTCTGCCCAATCTGTCATGGCGAAGAGTCAAGGAGTCTGACAGTTTCTGTTAGGATTGAACACAATTAGCTAAAAATGCCATGCAGTGCAACCTGGACTAGCTCAGAGCTCTCAGGAAAGAAAGGTACCAGTTTTGAAAAACTATCCGTTGGTTACTCTCTCTTAACAAATGCCTATCGAATAATGAGCTCCTAATTATCTGAGAAGGTACTTGTCATTGACACATTCAACTCTAAACCATTCATCTGCAACTAATTGAAGACTTCAAAAGAAAAAATAATGGGCATGTCCCCTTTATTCTCCTTATTAAAAGCAAGAATTTTATTTAAAAATACTACTTACGCTATAGATACCATGTGAAAAAAATGGTTAATTACAATTTAAAGGCATTCCTTTAAAACCACAGGCACGGGAACATATAAAACAATTTCCTTGATTTGGATACAAACTAAAGTACAAAAAAAGAATAAAAAATTCTTATAAGATGAGAAAATCATTGTTATGATCAATAAAGAGAAAACTGCATGCTGGGTGCTTTACTGTTCTGTGTGCATCTGGAAAAAAATAAACAATTAAATATTTTGTATTGATTTGTAATAAAGAATATGCCCATACCACTGTTTTCACCAAACTTTTGTACAGTTTTCTCAAATCCTTTCTTTCATAAGAAGTTAATCTCGAGTTAACCTTCTTGGATAATCAAATTAGCCAGAAATATTTCTTCCTTAAGAATGATCACTTCGGCACATACAGCTGAGTGTTACAATGCTAATGCTGTCTGTGACAAATGTATTCTTGTTGCAGCCTGGAAACTGAGTCTGCTGCCTTGTGGCTATCTAATCAGTTTTGCAGCAAAATGTAATGGAAATAGAATCTTTTATGCATTTCATTTCTTCTGTGTGATTTTTCTTTCTCCGACAGTGAAGCACACTGCTAAGGCATACAGATAGATTGCTGTGGTAAATGTATATTGAATCTGAAACAAAAACACATTGGAAATGTGAAAAAACGCCAAGTTATCAAAAGTGCCCAGCCATTTAAAGTAGAGATATCAAAAACACAAGCCAAGTTTCAAGAAACCATTGGGGCAACCTTGCCCAGCACAAAGCAAATAGGCACAACTGTAAAGACCGATGGGCACAATAAAAGCAGATCAAACGCATGAAAAACACAAGCCAAGTTAGTAGAAACAATTGGGGCAACCTTGGCCCCCACCGCTTTAACAGTTGTGCCTATTTGCTTTGTGCTGGCCAAGGTTGCCCCAATTGTTTCTTCTAACTTAGCTTGTGTTTTTCATATCTCTACTTTAAATGGCTTGGTACTTTTGATAACGGCATTTTTGTTTCAGATATCACTTCTTTTTTTACTTTATAACACACACACACACATTATGGGAATAGCAAAATTATATTGAGGCAATGTATTGCCGTCTGGATAGGGTAAATGTAAATAGTAGCCTAGTCTGTTGAAAGGGTTAAGATGTGAATCTGTGTAGCATAGCGATTATGTAGTTGGAGGGAAAGTATGACTAGTTAGGGCTCAAATCCTGCCATATATATATATATATATATATATATATATATATATATATATATATATATATATATATATATATATACACTGATGCACAATGAAAACGCAACAGTCTAAATTTTACATCAATAGCTCATTGGGCACATACATAATGTTATTTGCATTTTAAATAGTGAGCAGATAGGTTTGTTGATTGTTTGAGTAGTTTTGTTCCTAGGGATAACAAAATACTGAGCTCAAGTCATGTGATTTCATAAAAATGGCAGGTGCTCAGTGTTTGTTATATTTGAGTTGTGCTAAATTTGCCAAAATTGAGTTGATTAAGATTAATCTGTTTTTCCCTGTAAATCTTACTTATTTTTATTCTATATGCATTTTTTAACTGTCAATATGGAGTAGTTTGTGTAGATTCTACATGTAAAGTCTAATTTGAAAGCATCGTGGAGTATGCTCAGGTGCCAACAAAATGTGAAAGCTTTGCAGGGGGGTGAATACTTCTGCAAACTACTGTATATATATATATATATATATATATAGATATATAGATATATAGATATATGCCGACACTACAGAGGTGTTTCAATCCATTTAATCAGACACAAGGTGCTTCGTCCCAGGAAACGTTAAATAGGAAACACTTCTTAGATGTTGCCACTGTCAAAGAGAAAAGACAGTGCCGCTAAATAAAAGTCTACATCCCAAAAGTGTGTCAATTATTACTACTTTATTCATTAAAACAAGTTAAAAACAGGTACGCTGACGTGTTTTGACATGTTGTCTTCATCAGATCGTATTGAAAGCAGGACTCATTAGATCTATTAAATGCACCCGGTACACATTGTCATTTAACACCTTATCTGATTACTAGAAACAGTAATCTAGCAATCAATGCATTCAATTCACATTCCAGATACTTAACAATCTGCTATATATTGTAGCAGCAGCGTATCTGGTCGGCAGCAGGAAGAAATGGAGACGGCACAGTATACAGTTTAAAGCAGTGAAAACTGCAATTTTTATTGAAGCGTTGGAACAGCAGGCAAATGGACGCTCTCTTATGAAATGGTTTATTATTTCTTTATTTCTTAGCAGACACCCTTATCCAGGGCGACTTACAATTGTTACAAGGTATCACATTATTTTTACATACAATTAACCATTTATACAGTTGGGTTTAGGTAAAGTACCTTGCTCAAGGGTACAGCAGCAGTGTACCCCATCTGGGATTGAACCCAATACCCTCTGGTCAAGAGTCCAGAACCCTAACCACTACTCCACACTACTGCCCCACACAACCCCAAGCTGGACGCAGACAGCTCCTAAATAGTGATCTCCCCAAGCCCTATTGGCTCACACGCACAGGGGTACATTTACATACACACGGTCCAATCGCTCAGACCCTCGGTCCCGCACAAACAGCTGGTTTGCGGAACCAGCACACATCACAGCGCAGCCAACACAGAAAAATTCCAAGTTCCTGGCACATAAATTATATCTTTCTAATTCCTGTGACAAGGTATAAGAAGAATACTCTGTGGTTGAAAAATACCGACAGTATGTAGCTTGCTGGGGTCACGTGACTGCAACCTCTCACATGGATTGTTTACATCACGTGGGTATGTTCGTTGTCTTCAGCATTATTCAAAAGCTGGGGACAAAGTTCAATGTACAGATCAATACTAAATAGTATATTTTTTCTAAATAAGATAGTGGAAATTGTTTAAGCAACTAATGTATGTTAAAGAAAATATTATAGGAAGGTTGGTGTTTCTTATGCGTTTCACATAAAAACTGGACATCAGGGCGTCCAGGTGTGTTAATTTCTGCCACAAGGACACAGATGCCAATTCCCGAACTGTCCAGTCAAACCCGGAATGGTGGCAACCCTAACTCAGGGAGACGGTGTTGATTTCTCAAATGCTCTGCAACCCCAGTAAACAATCCCCATTCACTAATGGCGTGACCCGTCCCATTCCCCTTACAATACATGTAACATACCGGTATATAAAAGACAGACGAGACAAACAAAAGACAACAAGTACTGCAACAAAGCAATTGTCCGGGTTGTTATAATATTTTTTTTTAAATTTGAAAGTAAAAATATATGAAAGCATGACAACCTTTTTGTACAGAAATCTTCACTAATATACAATTGAACAAGAATATTGTTGAATATTTATTTTCACTTCATAAAGTATTAAATGTCATTGTTTATATGATAGTGAAAAATAAATAAATAAATATCAAGATTAATAAATAAATACATAAATGTCTATGAATTAATTTATCTATTCATTTATTTCAATATTTATATTAATGTATTATTTATTTATGTTTTACTTTTACCAAATATATAGGCTATCCTTCAGCATAGCAAATATTCAGAAATTATGTTCCTTTTTTGTCCAGCGGGGACCACAAATAGCGTTACTCTCATCGACCAGTACAGAGAGAGGAAACAGTACTTCCTTGTGCCAACAGGGACCACAATGAGCGTTACACTTACAGGAAACCAAACATTTTCAGAACTCAAGCTCAAAATCTCAGAATGAGGATGATGAAGATGAATGATGGCTCGAAAAATCTGGTGACCCCTGTGGTCTGGCCAGGCGCCTGCGGGCTTGCCTGTAAGCTGTCCAGAGCTGCGTTGTCCTCCAACGCTGTAGCTCTGAGGTGGCTGCACGGTGAGTCTGCAGTGTGAAAAAAAGCAGTCGGCTGACGGCACACGCTTTGGAGGACAGCGTGTGTTCGTCTTTGCCGCTCCCGAGTCAGCGCGGGGGTGGTAGTGGTGAGCTGAGCCTAAAAATAATTGGATATGCCAAATTGGGAGAAAATAATAAAATAATTGGCGATTACTAAATAAAAAAATAAAAAAGTTGGATGGAAAAAGGCCTATTGGCAGTTCTCGTGCTTTGCTGTAACTTAGCGCGAGGAACTACCGTTCCTCTCAATTTCCCGCCTAGATTGCATATAGTCACATGACATAATCACTGCACAGCACTATGTGCATTGCGAATAGTACACACAGGCACACAGCAGAGCTGTACAGTTTCATGAATGTGATTTTTTTTGTATGGAATGCAAATAATAACATGAAATAATTTATTTTTTATTTCTTAAGAATATTGTAAAAATCGTGGTATTGGATTAATTTCATGATTTCCGCGCAGCCCGTGAAATCGCGATCACACAGGGCATTACTTAGAGTTACAACCCCATAAAAATAAAGCTACGGCATTGCAATCATTTTCAGTTTATTGAATTAGTGCTTTAAATCAGGGAGATTATATTGCTGGTTGATTCCTGTTCAATGAGTTCCGCGAAATAAAGCAAAATACAGAATAAGGAATAATCATGACATAAATTAAGTCGCCACTCACTGCCCAATACCAAATGTCATGGTTTGTCATGACATATCTATTCCACTCATGTTTACATCAATAAGAGCATGTTGTAAAGTATATAGAGATATTGAAATGTGCTTCAAACACATGCCTTTGAACTAATTTGTTGTGAAGGACTATATTAAAATGTTATTGTAATGTGAATTTTGACGTCACTGCACTGAAGACGGCCGTTGTTTCAATACAAAGCAGCAGATTTACAACAACCGGTAACGGTGATGTTAATTACTAGTGATGTATAGGCTTACTAGTCACTATTAATAAGTACATTTAAAACTTAATACATTGGCTACTTTATCTAGTTATTTATCCTATTTATTTTAATTGAGTATGTAATAGATTTTCATATTCTGTTTATGCCACGAATGAATACTGTGCTTATACAGGTCTGACGGTACTCTACGGTAATGTAATAATTTTTACAAGAAAGTGGGGAGCTTGTTTCTTCCAACTTCCTGTATTTTGTATTTTGTGAATATCTAGGTTTTGTAACAGTGTTCATTTGAAATGATATGCATTGTGTTTAGTAACAGAGTGTTTCTGTGCTGCAGTATGTCAAACAAAAACAAGCAAAAAAAAGATACGGCCACTTACTTTTTATGACATAACATAAAAGTAGCTCCTGGAAATGTAGTTGCATGAGTGGTATAAAATGTAATATCTAACAACACCACAGTGGTACATTTTGCATCCATTTAAATGGTAATGACTTGCTATTAGGATCCAAATTCTCAATTAAGATAATTATTTTATTCTCATATTAAGGAGAATATAAAGGTAACATTACAGCTATGGCCAGAAGTTTTGCATCACCAATAATTTTAGGATTGAGACACAGTTAAAAAAAAACCAAAAAAACTATATGAACATAATTTAGATATTTTATTTGACATCGTGTAATCAAAGAAACTACAAAATCCAATGCAAAAGTCTACCGAAAGCTGTAATAGTAATACAATATTTCATGTTACATTTTTAAATTTGTCAGTTTATCGTTAAGTATATGGAAAACTACAAAGCGGCACATAGAGCCAACAGATATTTTGTGGTATCCACATCTTTTGAAAGCCCTTGGTTTGTAAGAAGCAATGAGGAGGGCAAATAACCTTGACATCAACAAGTTTCCAAGGAAGGTTGATAAACAGATTTCTTCTAGGTTTTACAATATATTTAAAAATCCCAACACACGATCAATGGAAATGACTTTTGAATCTGCTCAGACAGTGTGCCAACTTAGATTAGATTCTTTGTTCATATAACATCTGTACAGAACATCCTACAGATGCATCTGATCAAACATTAATACCTGTTAAAGAAATGCTGTGTCACATGTAAAGTGCTCCAACAGCACATAGGGCTTCGAGAGATTTACCAGGCAGAAATATTGATTTTATTTTAACTAAATTTTGTAAATGTTTCTAAATTGAGACTGTGGGCCAAGGACATTTAATGTGTGCCAATGTTAAAAATGTTTTAAAAAAAAACAACAAAAAAAAAAAAAACATCTCTTATATTGTTGGTACCTTTTTGTTTAATTTTTAAAACTAACAATGATTAGTAAGATTGTTTTTATTTTTTTATTCCTCAGTACAGGTATCAATCACTACAAAAGTTTAGCATTTTGAGGAATACTGTTCAATTAGCTTTGTTTGCAATAATCTCTGCGTTTTCTTTGCTATTATTTTTTTTTTTCTTAATTAATTTTCAGGCTGGTTGGTCCAGAAGCTGTTAATATGCATCACCAGGCTACCATTATCACACATTAAGCTGTCAATACATTCTGCCTCAACACACCGGGGCACATAGTTTATTATGTTATGTTTTTTCTATTTTACAGCCCAGCAAATAAATCATAACTATTTGAGTACATCTACATCAAAATGATTAACACTGTCAATTGATCCACAAGTAAAATTCTATAAAAATACAGCCTACAGCTGCAGAAATCTTGCACTCACGCTATATATTAGCCTCCTGGTTTTGTGCTAATGATCCATTTTGTTTCATTCTGCTCAGTGATAATGCTCTAGGTTTACAGATGCCTGACAGATATAATCTTACAGTACAATTAAATAGCTGTAATGGATTCATAAATAATCTACTTTTTTTATAAAGATTTGTATCCACAACATACATTTACTAACATTTAGCAGATGCGTGCAGGGTGTATGTCATATAAAACACAATCTAAAATTAATAATAAAGCACTGAGCTGATCACAAGGGTGTCATCTGGCAAGGATCACTGCTTCAAAGCATTGAAAAAGACTTTTAGTCACAATGTGTGTCATTGAATTTACAAATTTTACAGTGCACACTGCACCATTTCCGGCAAAATACAGCCAATTACCCTGATTCCTCTGAACACATCCTTTAATACCGTAATAAATATTTCTGAAATGCCTTCCAGAAAGGCGCCGGCGCTGTTGGTGACAGGAAATTAAACAATTCAGCACTACCGCCTCATTCAATTCCATTGTTTACCCAATTTCAGAAACAAAACTAAAAGTTATTGGTGGAACCGATGCTATAAAACTAACTATAGTTTATTCACTTTATTTAATATGCTTGAATATAATAAGCTTCCTGTAGGAATTGATGATGATGTAAAGTTAATTGATCTTATGGAGTACTGTATGTACAAGGTAGTTTTTTTTTAGAACTACACAGTCAATTTTGTTAGTAATTTAAAGATAATACAGCACTCAAAATAGTAAATTATAAAACCGTAACAGGCTTTAGGAAATATATGTCTGTTACATTACTGAATGTATGCATAATTCATGATGATTGAAGTAATTTGTAGTGCAAACACACCCACTCGTCATAAAGAGCCCATTGCCAGCATTAGCAGCCTATGCGGATCCGACTGACTCATCTGGTTAAAGAACACGTCAATTTATTCGTCTGATATTTTATCTCCTTGTGCACCCTATATTTACTGTTAAAAATCTAATAATTAAATAACTCATATCTTAATAAAGAAAATCTGTATTTGAATTCAGGAACAGAGGTGTTACATTAAACATAGCGCATTTTACCAGAAGAGATTAATAACTTAACTTAAGTACAGTTGATCTGAATCTGACTGTTGTGGTTTCAGATGATACTGAATGAGTTTTATGCTGCTGATTACAGATTTTATTTCTACAGTATAAAGCACTATTACACTGTGTACATTTGTCTGGGCAAGGAATATAATTGTGATGATTTTAAAGTAAAGCTATAAATCTCTCTGGCATGTAGTTGCGGTGAATTTCCCCATGACACAAACCTCGGCCATCCAGGCTCCAGATTGAATTTACTACACCGCACTAAAAGAGCCAAGCTCCTCGAGTCTTAGACACCCCTTTATATCATGTGACTCAGACAGAGCGCACATGCACAGGAAATCATTACAAGCTGCTGTCAGCCCTCTGGTTGGGTGTTGTACCTCTCATGACTGCATCAATCACAATAACAGGAGCTTCCAGGTGCACTCATTAGGTAGCACCCATCACATGCACCCACCTACTGTCCTGCCAATTTACCATTTTCAAAAAAAAATACAAACCTCAGCTTAAAGCACAGGAATGTTTATTATGAAAACATAATATAATTTATTGATTTTTTTCCTCCTTTGATAGGCATTTCTTTTTAAACTTAGAATCCTAATGATGTGTTTGATTAGCTACAGTGTCAGCAGTCCTTGGTCTAAAGATTTTGCTAGAGGAGTGTAGCATGCTGGGATGCCTCTGCTGTGTTCAGGTAAGAACCTATGGTTAAGGCTGTATTCACAGTTTTCACTGTTATCACAGATTTCATGATTTCCATGAAATGTACCCATTATTGTGTAATATGTAGTTCCCCATGAAAATTCACATTTCTGAAAGAATAGTGTAAATATACATATTTTTCTCAATTAAAAATAAATACAGCAGACATTTGTATTATTGACGCACTACATGTTACACTGCATTTAGCAACCTGGCAGCCGGTTTAGTTGGATTCCGGTATGATTGAACACACTGCATAGAGCTGCACAATTTCTTAAAAATTTCTTCAACGGAAAAGACACCAGCTGCATCAAAGATCGGAAATATTTCTGCTAAATATCACACTGTCCGGAATGTTTTTAAAAGGTGGACATAAAAAAAAAAAATCTACAATTTTGGGTTTACTGTTTTTCAGGTAAGCATTTAAATATTTATAGTTGTATAACAAATCTATTTTTTTCTGCTTTAATACGTACTATGTTTAATCGTGAAATATCTTGAAATACCTATTTTTAGAAATAAGTCATGTTTTACTACCTATGACATTTCCATTCCCTGACCTACATTACTGACTCTGACATAATGATATAAAACTAATCAAATACATCATAGCAATTATGATTAGATCCACCAAAAAGGACAGTGCATTATATGATTGTTGCATAACCTGATCCTCATAACATTCAGCTGTGGTCATACCGGTGTCTACTAACATAGACAAAATACAGTGCAAGCAGTCAATGTACATTCATATTTACTGATATCTGCTCCTGCCCAGGGGCTGTCAGTAGCATCTCGGCTGGATGCTTCTCCAACAGAACCATCAGATAACTAGCAATGTGTAAAAGTCAGTGAGCTAATGGCTCAATAATTAGGCCATGTTACTTATAACACTGGCGGCTTTTTTCTTTTCTGTGGATGGAAATATATTTTTAAACAAATACAGATGATATCGGTAACCCAGCAAAAGCCCTTTTCAGTCTAACTCCATTTTACTGTGGCTAATGTATGTTTCCTATTGACATGACAATAATGAAAGATGTCTTGTTGTGTGTGTGGGGGGAGGATCTACAGTAGATAAGACCAGGTTTTGAACCAGTTTGTCATTCATATATGTGTCTATTACACTGATCACAAAAAACTGAAGCTACAGTTCTTACTGTGTAAATTATGTTTACTGACAACTGACAAGCCCAATCCACATTAAATTATCTAATCTTTTATCTATTTTCCAGCCTACCTCTTTGACCCAGTTTGGTTTTAGAAATTTGTACATTCCTGAAGACTAGGCATGCATATAATCAGAAAATCAATCACACAGACAGCTAAGCAGGTTATTCTGTTACCCCAGAATAACCTGCTTACCTGAAAGATTGAAGAACTTGATCTTGATTTGCTGCTAGCTGACAGTCTTGGAGTAAAGATGTTCATGTTTTCTGTGTATCAATAATGATGTAGCACTGAAAGATTTCATCTGAAAGCTGCACATGTTCATACCTTTTCCTGAAGCTGTTTTAATTTAAATTGTGTTATGTAAAATAATGTTTCCTTTCTTATGTAGAATGCAAACTGTTTGTCCTATTTCCTAAGTTGTGGTGCAAATAGAGAGACGTGAAAATAGCTGTGTAATTTCGTAGTGTTAGGATCAAACAAGACCGCCTTCTGCTCATTAAGGATAATGAATCTAGATAAAGCAGAACCAAATCAATTACTTGGAATGAGTCAGTTTGCATGATACAGCCTTGTCTTGCAATGAAGTTTAACTATAATAAGGTTGAAAACAATCGAATACTCTTCAAAAACATATTAATAATAATAATAATAATAATAATAATAATAATAATAATAATAATAATAATAATAATAATAATAATAGCATCCAGAAGCTATCAAATACCTTAGTTTGATCTGTAATGCTCTTTCAAAACAGCATGTGTCAAACAGGGAAGATTAATAGAGTTTTTGTATTAGCTGTAGCCACTTGCCACATCATGCTAGTGAACTGGCTGACATATTGTACTATAAGCAGTGCTGGGACACTCATTCAGGATGGAATGGCTGCAGGAATATCCATACAGTTGAGCTGCTGGACACTTGGACAGAGCTAATGAAATGTGAATGAGCTGGGGTGCTTTTATTTAACTTTGAAATAATATAAACAACTTGTTTTTTTTTTATCACAGAACATGCAAAATACAATTACCTCAAGCTGTTCTTGACATTCGTGTAAATAGACATTCATGTCTTCTATGTGGTACTTAGTTTATAAGGCAAAAAACACCACCCTGCATGTTAAAAAAGGGCAAATAAAAAAATAGAAAAACTGCATTAACCCTGTGAACTATTTGTCTGATCCTATAATCCTTTAATTCAGTATCTTTCCTGGAGTTCCCGAGGAGAATAGAAAAGTCACATTTTGTTAGGGATTCTGATATTCACAATAACAGGTAGCCAAAGTTAAAAGAGCCAGCTCATTTTAATTTAAATTGATTCAGGGAACCTCATTACATTACTTGAGGTCAAATGTCTTCTTTCTTTGGTCTCATTACAAACATAGACAGTGTGATAGCTGCTGTAATTTTCATTCTGTTTGTACCTGTGGTAAGCACTGGTTATTTCTGCAAGGAAGAAAAGTACAGACATTCCACTAGTGCACAAATAACAAAACGAAGTATCATGACATGCTTTTCACATAACAGTTTTTTCTTTTTTCTTTTGTTCCTTTTGAATGACGTCACACATAGCAACTTAATTTAGGTACTTTCAGAAGAGGATAATAATGTAGTTTTATAAAACACACGCTGCATCATATTATTCGTGTCTAAACATCTAATTTTAAAGTGATTATGTAATTTTAGCTTGTGAGTCAGTCAGATATTAATATGCCTCCCTACGCAGGAGGCCTACACAGATTTCAAAAATAAAAGATGAATTCTCCAAACCCAGATACACCAGATTTAAAAAAAAAAAAAAATCTGATTCACAAAGGTTTTACTGCGTCATTTTTTTAGACTTTTGGAAAGTCATAGGCAAATGTTATACAGCTACACTGTTGCCAGTTATATATCCGTTTGCATGTACTTCTATAGGAATCCCATCGGTTTCATCTTAAGGATTAGTCCAAATATATTATGTAGCCGTGTAAGCTGCTTTTTGGGAAACTTTGGATTGGTGACATCCTATATAAAAAAAATACCATTCAAAACTATATTTAAAAAGTACCATTCAAAAACTACTGTACATCATTTCATCAATTCAGATGAAAAAAAAACTTACAGCCCTGCTTTCAGGTACAATAATGCAGAAAAAAGGAATATAATAGTCATGCAAAGAAAAAGCTGCATGTGGTAAAGATAAATCATTTTAGTGTTACCTCATGCAAAAGTATTTAAATGTGTTATACACCATAGGATACGGTACAACACCCCAAAATCTCTAAAAATAAAGATCATGTGGTATGAGAAAATACATTCAATATAGGATTCTTATTGTAGATAATGAATCGACAAATTAAAATATCTGTAAAGCAGCCAATTTCAAAGTCCTTGCCATACTCATGCAGCAAATTATAAATGGCATGTGAACCTAACACAACATTCAGCAGCAGTCATCTCTATATTTAATAAGTTGGAACTGAAACTTACTAACAAAAAACTTTTTTTTATATAAGCAGGTATTTAGAGCATGCAGAGTTAATAATTTTCCAAAGCTCTTTTAAAAAAAAAACGTGCAGGATCACTCCTTGCTTTGATAATTCTAAGTGCCTTGGTACACTGATAACATTTAAAAAAGCTTGCAGGTCCCAAGCAGACTGACAACAAGACAAATGAATACGGTGTGCTTCAGCAGATGAGTGGCAGATTACAAGATGCTTGTTCAATCTAGGTGCATCAGCTGAGGAATGTTGAGAGTCTTACATTCAAATCACAAGCATCGCTCATTTATCTCAATACCAAAGCCCCACTTCACTTTCTCTAAGGCAAATCACATTCAAATTCAAAGCACTCATTATGAGCAAGGGGATCTTTACAGCAATGCAAATTCACAGATAACACCGTGTAACAAATTTTTTTTTTTTTTTTGGTTCCTGGGTAGTAAGTGTTATTTCCTAATTGCTTATGCCTCAAAAGTATAGAAAATGGCTATTATTCCCCACAAACTTTGCTTTTGTGACCAGGACAGTGATATTTTGAAATTTACCTATTTTCCAGAACATTCCAGATAGATTCAGTGCTGAGTAAACTTGGAGTAACTTCTAGAACTTTCTAGAACTTTCCAGTAATATAAATAGTAGTATAAATACAGGGGCCTTAAGCCAACCAGTTCAGTTTAGTTCCAGCTGCCTAAGTGGATACATAGCTGCATTTTTCTGAGATGGCATCAAGGTCATAGGAGACTTCAAAATGGTGGCATTCCTGATGGGTCTCTGTGGCAATGTGCCCCGCCCCTGTGTGCATATTATGTGTTGTATGGTGCGTGCGTGTGTTAATGTTGGTGTATAGTCATTGGTACACGGGATATAAACGGGTCTGTGTTTCACGTGTATTTAAAAATTGTATAATTATATTTAGGCACGGGATTGCACATCACTGCACGTGCATTTAAAGTATAGTATGTGAGCACGGGGTTTGCACAGAATTAATTCACGTGCTAGGATTCAATTACTAATTAATTATTCACTTGAATCCCAGCACGTTAATTAATTCTGTGCAACCCCGTGCTCACATACTATACTTTAAATGCACGTGAAGTGATAGTGCAATCCCGTGCCTAAATATAATTATACAATTTTTAAATACACGTGAAACACAGACCTGTTTATATCCCGTGTACCAATGACTATACACCAACATTAACACACGCACGCACCATACAACACATAATATGCACACAGGGGCGGGGCACATTGCCACAGTCTCCAAGGCGGTTTTACCAAGTTTCCCTGCTATCTTTGCCTTTGGGACAGCAGGGACACCAAGGAGCACTACCACAGGCGGGACTGGCCACAGTGGACCGAGTTCTTTGTGGGGAGGAACAACGTCAAGTGGGAGCCACTGGTGGACCCCCGGAAGGTGCTGATGCCACCACTGCACATCAAATTGGGCCTTATGAAACAATTTGTCAGAGCTCTAGATAAGGAGTCGGCAGCCTTCAAGTACCTTCAAGACTTTTTCCCTAAGCTGTCTGAGGCAAAGGTCAAAGCCGGTGTCTTCGTCGGACCACAGATAAAGAAGATCCTGGAGTGCAATGAATTCCCCAAGAAGCTCACTAGTAAGGAGAAAGCGGCTTGGAACAGCTTTGTCGCAGTGGTTCGGGGCTTCCTGGGCAATCATAAGGCCGAAAACTATATGGAGCTGGTTGAGACTCTGGTGAAGAACTACGGCACAATGGGCTGTAGGATGTCCCTCAAAGTCCATATCCTTGATGCTCATCTTGATAAATTCAAGGAGAACATGGGAGCGTACTCGGAGGAGCAAGGCGAGCGCTTCCACCAGGATATACTGGACTTTGAACGCCGCTACCAAGGACAGTATAACAAGAACATGATGGGAGACTACATTTGGGGGCTGATTCGTGAAAGTGATTTACAGTATAATCGTAAATCTCGAAAAACTACTCACTTCTAAATCTTTTGTAGTCATTTTTGTATTACTTTAGTATAAATACATGTTAATTTGGATTCATATGTTGTTTGTTTCTGACTTTATGTGAACGAAAAGACACAAATTCGCCCATTTTCTCATTGAAAATAGGTAAATTTCAAAATATCACTGTCCTGGTCACAAAAGCAAAGTCTGTGGATAATAATAGCCTTTTTCTATACTTTTGAGGCATAAGCAATTAGGAAATAACACTTACTACCCAGGAACAAAAATTGTGTTACATAGTGTAATTAATACCTGAAATGAAAATCTACCTTGATAAGACGTCATTATAATTTAACTTACAACCGATTACTTGTTTCGCTGGGTTTCTCTGGTATTGTGTGTTTTCCCTGAAGAGTCAAAAGAAACTAACAACAACAACAAAAAGAAATCAGTGTCAAGTCAAAATAATTTTATTTGAAATGAAGCTTCCATCACATTTGGTTGTAGAATGGTGTGTGTGCCATTGGGGACTGACAGTAGACACAGGCTATTTGTCAGATTACAGCACACTACTTTAAAGCTGACCAGGAGGTCATTCCCTCTGAAGCACTCAGAGGAAGTTGGGTCTCTTAAACAGCCTTACACAATCTGCCAGTATAATGACACAGACTTCACTAAAGTCAACTGAATAAGGCGTTGTTAAATACAGTCATGGCTGCTTTATTAGTTTGAACAACTCTTCGTTTAAAGACTGAGCTGAAACTATAAACTATTTCATTTGTGACCAGACATTAGACATATACATCTAAAATAGAAGCTTTCTGAAATTAAAATTGGACAAGATAATTATCCAATTTTCAATTGGTGGCTTCTGCTCATGTACAGTACATGGTCTAAAAAGGCATTTGGTTATTTAAAAATGTGTAAATGTATTCACTGGTATAATGAGATTTGTAAGTAGTCTTATACATAGATAATACAATGAAAGAAAAACTGAACGTGTGTGCTAGTCTGCATGTAGCGGCTAAAATGTGAATCAGCCAATTAATTAATATGTGCCATCTTGACACGCAGGCAGAGAAGAAAGATATAATTCAGTAAAATTGTAAAATAAGGTTAAGGTAAAGATAAGAGTGCATTAACTGGAGTATAGTGCGCATGTTAGCGATAAAAATGTAACAAGCAAAGACCTTCTGGTGTAGTGGTGTTATTTTCCTTATACAACAAATATTGAGAAAGATTTTTTTACCATATCGATTTTGAGACAGTAAAGGGAATTACTCATTAATTTAAATGTCAGCCTTGCTATATATATTTGCGAATTGTCACCAGAAAATGAAAGGGCAGTGTGACGGAAATATAATGATCTTTTGTGGTAAATCTCTCTCCCGACCTGTGAGGGTGCTAAGTAATGGGAACAGAGTACCCTGGACTGTTTGGCCTGACACTTCATTCCTAGGGTTAAAAGGAAGTCAGTCATCTAGAAAGGGGGCAGAGCTTCAGTGCACTAACTCATCGTCCCAGAAGGGAATGATGTGGCAGCCACGGATTGGAGGAGCTGCCACATCAAATAGGGGACGAAGCGATGTAATCTGTTCCTTCGTTTTGGTTAAAGCATCGAACCTGGAAGGACCCGTATTATTGTATTGTGAGTTTTTTGTTTTTTGTCTAATTAGGCTTCCAGGCCAGAATGGCTGGGAAGCCTATTGTTGTTGTAAGGATATTTATTAGGCTTCCTGGCCAGAAAGGCCGGGAAGCCTATTGTTGTTGTAAGGATTTTTATTATTATTATTATTATTATTATTATTATTATTATTTTTCTTTCCTTCCACCACAATTACAAATGCCTATAACTTTTAAACGGCTGCACCAAAATGCATCAAATTTGGCAAGGAGGTAGAGGACTATGGGATGTTGTACCGTGGTCAATATGGTGGCCTTTGGTCACATCATGTGGCAGCCATCTTGGATTTAATGAAAATTTTGGACAATGTTCAAAAGTCTTCTCATGAATTCTAAATAGTACAGCTGTGAAAAATTGTGATTATATGATTGATTCTACTTAAGGAAAAATGGATCAGTCACATGGTGTGGCAGCCATGTTGGATTTTGCGTAAAACGCTTAAAAGACAACTCCTCATGAACCCTTTGGCCGATTGACGTGAATCTTGGGTATACGTTATCTTTGTACTGTCCTCATGAGCCAATCAATATGGATGACATGCCAGTTTTGCCCTTTTTTCACCCTGAAATGACACATTCCCACCACTGGGGACAGCTGTTACCATGGAAAACTGAGATAAGTCTAGGAAAAAATATTTCTTGAAGCAGCCATTTTTCACTGGTCTCTAGCAAGAACAGTTTCACTAAGTCATGTAACTTAAAACACAGAAAGGCTGATATTATTTTACACATACTGCACAGTATACAAAGACGCATACTGTAAACTAAGAAAAAAATCTTTTGAAGAACTATTGGAGCTGTACAGCATCCACGCAAAAAAAAACTGCACTACGGTTTTTAAACCAGAAGACAATCGAAACAATAAAATGTATAATACATGAGCTTTACAAGTCACACGAATACAGTTTGTTTAAAAATCGGAATTAAATTATTTTTACGACTGAACTGTGGTAAAACAACAATCACAAATCCTAAATCTGTTGCAACAAAGCTGCATGTGTAACCCATTTAAAAGACGCATGAAGGGGGAGGCTCAACTTTGGGAGTGTATCTTTCATTGAACTAATTATTTTAGGTAATAAAAAGTATAGACAGAATTAAGCATCGCTTGCTCTATGAAATACAATTATAACGGTGAAGATTGCACGGTTATTCACGGAGAATGCCCCCAAAAAGCAGACATTTTAGTATAATTGGAGCTGTATGAGCAGCTTTTCTGCCGTAATGTAGTTTGTCTACTTAATTAACTTTGTGGAAATGCAGGTATATACAAAACTATACACATACTGACACACACACTGCAAGTATTAGAAATAAATACATTAATCTTCAGCACTTTCATTCTATTCGATGCGTTTAATAGGTTTATTCACACATTATCAATGGTGCTGGTCTCTAACGTAACACAGATCAGACCTGAAAACATGTTACAGACACCCATGCTAATCGGGCAAGTTCTGCCTTTCATACATTCGTTGTGTAGACGCATTGGGAAACAAAGTTACAGTTTTAAAGGCAGTGCACTATTGCTTGGCATTTGGTAGCAACTGTTATTTATTAATATAGGGTTGGTAGATTTTTACATTTGTTTATGTTCTCTCTACCTGTCTTTAAAGCTGTAATTAGCATTGTTTAACGATGCACTGGATTAAATCGAGCTCAAATATTTTGTAGCTCTACATTCCTCAATGAAAACTGGTGGCTTTCCTCTCACTGTGTGTAATTCCACCATTGTCACCATTCTCTGGTGATAACAATAGAAAATTCCCAAATATATCTAGCAAGGTTGACATTCCCTTTACTGTTTCATTGTTTACTGGTATTATATTATAGTATGGATATGGTTTTCAATTCATCTTTCTTTCTTTGCAGTTTATAAAAATCACAAACCTATAAAAAAATACATAACAGGCTGTATATCTGTTTTATCACTTCAGTAACCATATTTGAATTGCTGTAATAGTCAAAAAGCACATATTTGTCATATAATTTGTAAATATGATACAAAATAATGCATAGTTACACTTTTTCATCACAGTCTTATGGAAAATGTTTGTGGCTGTCAAGCAGTGTTTCAGTAGACTGATTTACTGCCTTTATCAACAAGAAGATATACTTTTTCTCATGCTGACTTTTTATTTGAAATATCACACCCTATTTTTGGACAGAAAAAAAAAAAAAAACTCATCCACAGCTGATTCTAAATTAGGCCTGAACTGGAGAAGGAGAACACAATTAGAAGATAATTATTAAGTGAAAAGGAAGTGTAAAAGAAAGGGTGTTTTAAGTGTGAAGTGTGTCAATGCAGAGTCCACAGAATAAAATAAGGTAAAGATTGGAGACGTTTAACAAAATGCCTTAGTGTTTATAAAGCATTTGGAATGGAAAAATGAGGTGTTCCTAATTATTTCCCCCCCCAGTGGGAGTCATCTGATCCCACGACCAAGCCACTTGCCTCTTTACACCCAGGAGCTTTGCAGCAGATGTCGCTGAAAATTAGACCCCTGGAGGCAAAAGGCCAGCCCAGCAGGAGTCCGCTTTGAGCTCATATGGCTGCTAGTGCAATGTCGATTTAGCATCCCTAACCTGCGGCATCACCAGCCAATGCCACGCCTCCTCTGGAATCCACAGAGACAGAGATGGTTTTGCACGGCCAAGACACAAGCCTGTGCTCCCCTGGCTGTATTACTCACCCTGCACACCTGTGTATTAATATTTAATATCATATTTAAACCATTTACTGTTAATAAAGGTGTTAAATTATTTGTAACTTAGACTGTTTGTAGGGTTTGTGACTCTACAGTATGAACATCGTTGCAGCACCAGTAGTTACAGGGTGCTGTAATATCTTATATCTATTATGTAACATGGTATTGAACCCTGAGATATACAGTATATTTGAAATACAGCTCTTCATAGCTGTCAGTCAGTAGAAAGGATCTGCTGTTGAGATACAGTACAGATCACTGAGCAAGTCAGAAATCTGACACATGACTCACTGACAGCTGAAGTTTTCAGAACCCTATCTAAGGCAAACCTCATACTATAAAGACAAAACAACAGTGTTTCTCAAATGAACACAAGTTACTGACTTTAAAAAATACTTTATACTTTATCTTGGGAAAGCTTATGGTAAAATCTGGCAAAAACTCAGTAGCTGTCAAGGCATTGCTGCTAAAACCACCAGGATGTGAACAGCTGTAGGCTAAAGTTTGGGTGACTTTAATACAATTGAATAGAATTGTGTTTCACAGTAGCTTCGGAGAATAAAGTGTGTAATGGTCTTTCTTGATACAGAGTTTGATATAACATGCCCACACAAAACTATCAAAGTCTTTGTTCTGTCTACAGTACATGCTGTATGTGTGGCTAGATAGAGTTGTCTACATGAGTAGACAAATTAGGAGACTAAGGACGAGTGTGGGAGAAGACTTGTTGAGAAAAATGTTGTCATCCCTACCATTGGGTACCATTTTAATGCTAGCTTGCATTGTTCCCAGAGAAAACCTTGGAAAAAAGCATTATTTTATATTAAGGTTTTAATAATGTATCTAGAGTATTCATTATAAGTGAGATGAAATTATGTGTCCAGCAGCATTACATACAGGCATACTGTGGTAATTTAACAAGAACTGTCTGCACCATCAGTCTTAATTAAGTTTTCCCAATTGTTGTTTAAAAAGGCCATTGTGAAATATGAATTCATTAGTCCTCACAATGATATAATATATAATATGGAAATAGTTCACTGAATGCTTATCAGAATTTAAATAAATAAAAATATTTATCACATGAAATGCAGTGCAATCTGCCTCTAATATCCACTCAAGGAACAACCTTAAATTGTTCTATATAGACAGGGTCATTCTATACAGGCGATCTCTGTACTGCCAGATCATTTTATGTCATCAATCAAAAACATAATACATTTGTAAACATCACCTGCAAGCCAACTGTTGCAAAAGGTTTCAGTTTCCGTGGTATCCAGGGCCCTAAACAACCATGCTCAGGCTGCTGCAGTTAAACAATTCAAACTGCTTGCATTTCTGACTTTCTTGCAATTCTAACTATCACAACTTATCTTTTTAATTCAGCTGACAGGAGGTTATAGTCTACAATTGTTTGTATCAACAGAACTGATACAGATATAATCACATTTTCTTCTACCACTGAGTAGCAACTCTGGTGTGATACCAACCTACCTCTACAACTCTTGACTGTAATGGGGTAGGTGTTAGGGTAGGGGTCAGGGTTGGGGTTGGAGTTGGGGTTGGGGTTGGGGTTAGGGTCAGGGTCAGGGTCAGGGTTAGGGTTAGGGTTGTTACACCGGCATTGCAGCTGTTGAGATAATAAAGTTTTAATAATACTGTGCATGATCCTGCATAGACAACAGTGTGACACCACTCTTTTATCACTTTCTGCAGATTATGCTGCTGAGTAAATTTCATGACATTTTGTGCAGAAATGCCACCTCAAACAGAGTAAAGTAAATGATAACCTTTTTTGTTGTTTATTTCATAATACAAGCCCATGCCTTTTTTTGTATACTAAGCTACTGTTTATCTACCTGTAAATGTACAACAAAAGTATTTTAGAAAAACTCTTAAATTACGCAATGGTATAGTTTACCACAAAATGAAAAAACAAAAAAACGATGCAAACCCTGAACGGAATGCAAAGCTTTGAAAATCTGACCCTATATATTGACCACTGCGTCTCCTTTTTAAATCATTCAGCAGTGACATATTGACAGCTGGACGGGTAGGAGAAATAGAATCTAAATAATGACGCTATCTTTCCAGTGTTGCTGAAATAAGCTGGTTCAGCTGTTGGTGTTGCAACAAAAGAATGGAATGCAGTCTCGTAGGGCCTCAGATAGAGCTTCATGTGCAATGAATAAAAATAAAATAAAACTAGATTGTAGCTGTGAAGGATTTGTGCAATGTTCCTTTGACCTTCAGCAGTGTTCAGTGTAATCATCTGTCAAAACTCCTGAGCATCCAAAAAGAGTGGCACACTGGGAAGACCTGTCTCTGAATTGCTCTGTGAAGATAATTAAAACGATTCATATTAGCCATAAACAGAGATACACTACATACAGTATGCAGTAGACCAACTACAGGGTCTTACTGAACAACACCTGGAATACGTAGCATTTTTTTTTTCTTTTGCCTCTGTGTGTGTAAATGGCCTATTTTATCAACTACATACCGTTAAATAACTAAGGTATGTCACCGACAGTGATGCCACTCTTTGAAACTGGTTTTGCTGTTGAAGGGAATTCCAAGAGGTGCCTTAAATTTCAAGCAGGTTGTCTATTGAAAGTGTTATGGCAAGACATGCTAACCCCTGAAGGGCTACCGCCCCTGTACATCATATACTTGCTCAGCTGGCAAGAGCATTATGAATACACGTATCTTGACATAAAAGAAATAACATCTTCTGATGACACCATAATGACATGCCAGTGGCTGTAATGAAGATCTCTTGCTGCTAGATTTAACATACTTATATATATCTTGACCAGACCTAGACAGGTCACAGTAATTACAATGTGTACAAACACAGAAAGACCAGCTCCTTAGTTTAAACACTTCCGTCTGCAGCATCCCACAGAAACTACTCATTAATTTAGTAAAGTCAAGTAGAATGCAGCCTGGGAATTTTCAAAGTGGGTGTGCATTATGCATGGGCTACAATCTAAAACAGATCAGTAATTAAAGACAGGAATAGAACAGCAAAGCTCTTGTCTGCCCCTTCACTTGTGCTTTCCTTCTGCCCTCAAAATCTCCCTCATGGGCCAATAATAAATATGCAGTGTGTGTACACCACCTGTTCAACGCCACGGAAATTAAACATGGGTTTTACATAGTAAGTAAATAAAAAGCATAAATTAACACATTGATGTTTTATAAAAATAGTGTGATTTGTATTTATGAACAATTGAAAATAACACAAAAATGAAATCTGCAATTGCACATTTAACACAAACTGTTATTATTATTATTATTATTATTATTATTATTATTATTATTATTATTATTATTATTTCATTTGACATGTTTTGTATGTAATTTACTATTTTTTCTTACTGTGAGTCCACCATTATTTTTAGAAAAGCAAGTTAAAAACTACCCTTTGATAGCATTTATATAGGAAGAAGTAATCATTATTAGGT
Source organism: Acipenser ruthenus (assembly GCF_902713425.1). Classification (NCBI taxonomy): domain Eukaryota; kingdom Metazoa; phylum Chordata; class Actinopteri; order Acipenseriformes; family Acipenseridae; genus Acipenser; species Acipenser ruthenus. The sequence continues at coordinate 37,444,201 of NC_081197.1, forward strand.
TGATTTCCATTATGTTTTATAATTATGTTTCATTTTTTTCCTTTTTCTTATATCGTTTCCTATTTTCTCTAAGCTGGTTCATGTCCACATGATCGGACATGTTGAGGGAAAAAACCTGCTCTGTGGTGTCTTCATTCTCATGTCTTTTCATTTCCATGGAAACTGTTCCAAAAACAGGATAAAGTTAGTGTGGAGGAAATCATGTCATTGACCAGCTTAAAGGTAATTAAATGCTGATAAAGTAAGAATATAAACAACTTTAAAACAATGTAAAATATTACTACAGGAAACATAGCGCAGTCAACAATCTCCACTCAACAGTACGGCACAGTATCTTGCTTCTTAAATTTAATTAAAAAAATACAGGGCCTACCTCTTTTAGATTTAAAACTCATATAAAAGTTATCCATATCAAAACTCATCATGATATCTCTGCTGATGTTGATTCAACATGCAGACACAGTACTGTATAAATGCAAACATTTTATCAGTAACAGGCATGATTCTTATACATATAATAATTGGGGCTAAAGAATGTCTGAAGCAAGTTTCATCACAAATGAACTAGAGGTTGTGTAAAAACAAAGAACATACTTGTACATACGGATGTATGCAGATATGTTAAGATTCTGATACTCTTAATAACTTAAAGAAGGTCCTTATAAAGCTTCATCACTATTGGACAAGCAATTTTCTGGCTACAAAATATGTAAAAATGTGATGTGCAATACAGATAGTCATCAGAAAGTCATTTCTCCCATATTCCCATCACAAGGAATATGCAACTCTGGCAGGGGTTAATATACAAAGGCTCACCCATGAAACACACAGTAACCCTTTAAAATAATGGCTGTAAATTGATCATAAATTCTGACTGAATACCACATGAATAACACCTGAATATCCTATGCAGTACCTTTGATTTTTGAAGTAATTCCTTGTAACATGATGTTTGTCACATCTGTAAGGCATGCATTCATGCCTAAATGAACACTTCTCACAATCCCCTGGTGGGCGGCTATGAATTTGTGAAGAATAAACAGTGAATTCATTAGGAATGGATGGAGGGAAAGTGTTTTAAAATCATGATGAATTGGAGGGAAACTGTTTTTAAATCATGATGAATTAATGGGGCAGAATTCAAAAGGAATTACTTCAGAACTCAGAGGAAGTGCATAAAATATGTAGATGTTTCTCCTGTGGTAAAGTCTTACTAAACACTAAATGTGAGTCAGGAGTTTTCTGGTTAAAATCATTGGCTTTGCCTGTTTTGGCTGAGGACCCAAGGGGAACATTGCATTGGCCTTTGCACTCACACTAGCTATGGAAGAAAATTGTCTGCTTTTCCTTACTGCGCCACAGGAACAACTACTGGTCAGGCGCCAGACAAGGCCATACGGAGATCAGTCAGACTGAGCTCTCTGAGGTTCAGTAGCTTGGCAACATCCACTGCTTATGTTTGCTTAGTGAAAACAGTTGATTGACTAGATAGCAAGTACCAAGGTCATCCACTGGTGTTCAGTCCTGAACCCTCACTGTGATTGCAGTGAGGCGACATTCAGGAATAAACCAGTAATTTTACTTACTTATGAAGACACAAGAGACACACACACTGCTATTGGTTTTCTGAAAGTAATCTTTTCCTTCTGGACTTTTTAGATCAAGTACATTTTGTAAACTCTGTTATGCCTATTAAACACATCTGACTTGTGTTTTTTATCAGTTTTGGGGAAATTGTGTTAACATCGGTTTGGTCCACTATTTAATGCCTAGTTAATCCAGTTCTCAAATGGCTGAAATGAAGACAAATGTGATTTTTTATTTTTTTATTTTAATTCAGTTTTAAACCCCCGCAAACTGTTTTTTGTCTGATATGATTCAGGCATCGTATGACAGTACATCTTAAAACTTAATTATACAATTAGACAAAAGTTTTGACGTTGTTAATTTTTTTTTTTTTGTATTACTTCTCAAATACCTTTTCACTGCTCTTCAAAATGTTTTACTTTCTTTTTAAATATGAGAAAGAAGGGCTAACAAGCAGAAAAATAAATACTGCTTCAAAATCCATGCTGTGTGGCTACTTGTCTACACATGAGCACTAAAGATTCTAAAAAGCTACTGCAGTGTCACAGAATCAGTTATCATGATGTTGCAAGATGACATTACTGGTCATTGTTTTTTGTGAATCTGACCCACTTTACTTGTCATTTCAATTATGTCACTGCTATTCTAATAGGAGCTTATATAATAAAAAAAAATGATGAAGCTGCAATTAAAATTTCACAAACCATCAGTTACATTTGTTGTTTGTTTTGTCATTTGATAGTTTTCAAAATGTGCTAGGAACAAAAACAGATTGAATACCATAATTCAAATTTGAAAACTGATTTCCTTTAACTTGGTTGGTAAATATGTGTTTGTGTGCCACTGGCAAAATTCCAGTCTTGCAGGCATACATGCATGGACTACTAAGCAATTATTTCACACACTTTATAAAGTCTGTTTTCCACTTTATGACAGTTTCATGAAAGTTTTTAATGCAGCTCCTTGTTATACATTGACACTGCTTTTCTGATACCAGGTTTAAAGGGGGACGCATCAATAAACTGTAGCCAGAAATGGTTGCTAATTAATCCAAATATTAGATAGGGGAATAAAAAAGTTTATACATGCAACTCCTTTTATTCCATGAAAGAAATTAGAATAAAAGGTCAAATTCTGCATTAAAAGTCAGAGCTGACTGCCAAGCTAATTGTCATTTCTCAGCTCTTTGATAATTCATGGAGCACAGAATGCCTATTCAGTGCTTCTACATTAGAATGAATGTACACAAAAAGCCTTGTGATTAAAAGCTAACATTGCCAGTCCCCGCATTTCCATGGCTGGCTGAAGTGGCAGTAAATGCCAGCATTGTTTACCTTCTATAATTCATGAAGAAGAGATAATGTTCAGTTACAAATAATGAATATTCTCTGCAATGTACAACAATGGGATCTCTGCTACATGGAAAGTAGACATGAACTACAGTAATAATCACTGAATGCTTTGGGCTAGTGCACAATAAAATGGTTATTTAACACAGTGTTTTTCATCAAGGCATGTTTTATTTTGTTCCATAAGTGAGTATCTTTTATTAAATAATACTTCCTTACCAAAGTGTTTTAAATTACATAAACGCAGTGCTATTTCCTGTGTAAAAGCATGATAAATCACAGATATGTATGGTAAAGTACATATATCTATGGTGAAAGCAATGTAAAAGCAAGCCAATTACTGACCAAATTTAAACTGTACTACTTTATGGTTACTATGCATGTCTATTTCTCGGTATTGAAAGAACTTTACTTTAAGGGGATGGTTTATTTGACTTTCATTACATAGTATTATTTTTCATAGTCATTGGACACAACATCATTTGGAAGCAGACATTGGACACAACATCATTTGGAAGCAGACATTGGAGACAACATCATCAGCAATTGGAAGGGAGATACATTTAATATCGTCTGAGATAAGCATATCACATGCAATATATTAAAGATAAGATTTATTAAATTCATGTATTATCATTTATGTTGTTAAACTTCCATCCTGACAGAGGAAATACTGTTCAGTCCTCAAGTCCAACTCACCCTTCACCTTTCCAAAACAAACATGTCAAGAGTGACAGATATTATGGTGGCTTCTGTAATGTAGGCACATCTGCACAAAACCAATAGTTTTGGTTTTATTTTGTCCAATATCAATAACAAATACTGTAATCCATAATGTTTTAACCCAGCCTGCTTTGGGATGGAGGACTTATTAAAAGAGGACTGATCCGAGGGCAAAATTGACATAGAACCAAGTTTGATTGATGCATTCTGAGGAAATAGTGCTTTATAATTATCTGAGAGGATGGCCACATTATTGCTGTGCAGATTTCTCTTACACAATTTCAGGTTTGCTCATCCCTGTCACACCCTGTCAGCTCAATAAACCGTTTTTACAATTTATGCTGTATGAGTAGAAAGTGGTAATAGAAATATTCTTTTGCACAGATAGCAGAAAATGATGATTTCATCACAGGGCTTAATGATGCTGAGGTAAGTTCAGCTAGGAATATGAGAAATAGTAAATTGCAATACGCCATGGGTTCAAAGGGAGAATCTTTTCCTAAAAAAAAAAAAAGCTAAGATGTTTAGTTGCATTTTTATGAGGAATGAATACACATTATGATACAATGGCTGACTGCTTCCAGACTGTAAATATATTTAAAAGAATGCACAACATATTACCATATGTATTTAGATACATATTGTAAAATATACAGGAAGTTATCTACTGTATATTCTTTAGCGAGCACGGCAGTAAAAAAAAAATCTAAATTCCTCAGAAAAAATAATCTATTCTACAGCCACAAGGCCTGAATCAATATCAGCTTCTATCCGCTGGGTCAACAGAAGATGAAGAAACTTGTTGCCAGAGAGCCATTTGATTCCCATATGACCACTACTAACTTCAGCATTTATTCTCCATAGTATTTACTGCGTTTCGTGTTAGAAAACTGATAACTAGGATAGGAGAGTAATTCCCTCTGCATGACAAGAGAGTGCCTGTTCTGGTTAAACTGACAGCATTTTGAATCACACTGGCATGCTGCAGCATGACACTGCAGCCTGGAAGCCATTGGTATTTGACTCTAATACCATCTTTTAGCTTAGACCTAAGGAGATCAGAATTGTGTTGGCCACTCACTACTGCTCTAACTGATAAGACATGATGGATGAGCAGTAAACTCTCCAGGGTCTGGAAACAATGGACTTGACCTTTCCATCTGAGGGCTAAAGTCTGGAATAAATGGAAGCCATTTCAACCGCCATTCCACTGACTGGCATTGTGGCCCAAGATCATAGATATAAATACTGATAATAGGTGGTTGTCACCCCAATTTCTGTGGCCAAATCCATCACTGCTTTATTTAGTTAAATCTATTGCAATCTAAACCAGTCTTAACATAAGTAATCTAGATAAGTGGAACCCATTAAGGCCTTTCAACAAGGCAGGTTAATGAAAATAAACTCATAACAGAGGCCCAATGCATAGCTTTAGTCGTTGTTAGCTCAAACTATCACAGACAAGAACTCACCGTGACCTATTCTGAGACTCTCAACAAAAATGAATCTTCTTAACATGTTTTATCATTGTTATTATTACTACTGTTATTATTTGTTTACTTAGCAGATGCCTTTCTCCATGGTGACTTATAGAGCATAGGTTGTGTGAACTATGCATCAGCTGCAGAGTCACTTACAACAACGTCTCACCTGAAAGACAGAGCACAAGGAGGTTCAGTGACTTGCTCAGGGTCACACAGTGAGTCAGTGTGTGAGCCAGGATTTAAACTGGGGACCTCCTAGTTACAAGCCATTTTCTTTAACCACTGGATCATATAGCCTCCTAGATCATAAATGGATAAACAGATACACGCCTCCACAATATAATTGTTCCAGAATATGAATCCCCTGTGGGGTATAATAGACTTCCATTGTAGAAAGGAAATGCTCTTCCTTACAATAATGTACCATTTACTGTAATTGGTCCTAGCTGTTCTATTCCATTAGGGGCAAATGACATTTATAACATGAAAAGGGAACGATAATATATAACAAATATAATTATGTTTTATTTATTTAAACTTAGTTCAGCAAATATTACTTTTATATATTATATTGTATTTGGGACAAATACATCTCTCTCCTTCATGTACAGTATGACAAATCAATATACCCCTAAAGTGTACAGTATGACATAACCTCACAAGAATAAACTTTCAATTGAGAATGTAATTTATTCATCTCTGTGAAGTCCGTATTGATCCTTTTCAAATACAGTCAGGTTCCTGAAATCCCCAGTGGCTATTCCTTCAATAATGTTGCTGAAAATAAGTACCCTGCATTTATTGAATTTTCTGCATTTTCAAATGCAAAAAAAATATTGCTATTGATTTTTTAACTGAGTTCTCCAAATATTGCATATTGTAATAACTAATGTATCATTGATCCTGAACTTAAACATATTCTGTTTTGCTAAAACTACTATGTTGACCTGCATATGACAATTTGTGTTGTCCCTAGGGGCATGTTAAGCATTGCATTTTAAAAACACCCCAAAAGAAGAGGCAGGTAAAAACAACACTGGAAGGTCACCTCTCTGCTGCAAGAAACAAAACGGTCTATGGTTAGTGATTGGCAATTGGCAGCTTGATAGAACAAGTTTATACAGTAAATATCCCTGTTGCTGCTGGGGTGAGATACCTGCCTAAGGTGTGTATTATTCTAGAAATACTAAAACAAACGTAATACATTCCATGACAAATGTTTCGACTACAAGCCTTTCTTAATGTCTTCAATTCTACAGACTACCAATGTGATAGTTTTGGGATAACCCCCAATCCATAACACTTGTGTCAGAAGCAAAATTAGTGGTGCCCAACAACCACGTTCAGACTGCTATTATTATTTAAAGTGCAGTAGCATGCATTGGGACCTGTATTAAATCCAACCAAAACATCACACTTTTTTCAGTAAAACTTCCCTTGCAAACAATTGATTATCCATGAGCTAGTGCCTGGCTTGAGAGTGTCAATCTTTATGTATGTTCTTGGCTATGTCTTGAGATCTGTCGTCTCATTTCCTCACTGTAACAGCTGTTTCACATAAAGACTAGCAGAGAGAATTTCACGCTCCAGGGGAAATATCATTAAGAGCTCAAGCACTTTCATCCACCAATCAGTAAGTGGCATTGTAAGGCTCTGCCACACAGTAGTTGGCCGTTGAGCTTTTAGATAGAATGTCAAGCTTTTTTTAAAAAAAAGAAAACAGGTAGTAAACAAAACATTGAAAAGGAAAATCTGAGAGCTGTTATTCACAGTGAGATTTTACACTCATTGATAAGGCAATCTCAAATCTACCAATTTTTTTTTGTTGTTGTTGTTATTTTTTCTTCAGTCTGGGAACAAGGAATAATATGTTTATTTATCCACAATCAAAACACTGCTGACAGGCCATCCTTATTCTAAAAGCCTCTTACCGGCATATTTTGACATTAATCCGTCTAAAGAACCACTATCACGTCGATATACTTTATAACAATACTCGTACAGTAAGTGTATTGGTCCTTGCTGTGCTGTTTCTAATCTTCCCAGATCACTTGAAATAACTTCCAGTCCTCCAATCTATCCTGAAGCTTGGTGATACAGTATGTTTACATTTTTGACTCCCTTCCCAGAATTAGTGTCTTTATTTTTCTGGTCAGGTAGCAGCAGAGATGAATTAACTCAATGGCCTATCAATTTTAGGCATGTTTTAATTTGGAATTTTAGATATGATTAAAAATGAATTACATTTTTTTTGTTCTGTTATCATCTTTTTCCTAACCAGAAGCCTGGTCATTCCAAACTGTCATTCTGGCATTTTGCATAGGTTACTTGTTCATTGATTAATTTTATGTACTCTCTAGTTACTGTAATAATAGAAAAAAGACTTGTAAACACACGTTTCAGTTATTAAATATAAACCAACTCTGACAAACGCAATACGTTACTGAAAAAACGTATTACTCATTACTCGTTTCTTCAGAAAAAAATGAATATAATGTCCTTACTTATTACTTAATAAAAAAAGTAGCATGTTATATTACTTGTAATTACTGGTAATTATTTTTAAGGGTGTCAAACAGATTTTTTAATTTGTTGTAGTACAACAAATAAACAACTCTTAATAATTTACTGGATATAGCAAATAGTACATATTAATAATTACAATACATGTCTCTTTTGTGGAAGTCATAAGGAATGACAGTTTTTTCTAAGAGAATAGCAAGCGTTAGTTGGAAACAAACTGACATAATGTATATGAAACGTGTGTTAGATAAATTACTTAATGTAATAGATACACACATGTATTTTGCATATACAGTACATATTATACATCTATGCATCGATTATACTGTAGTACTTTTTTTGTTCTTCCAAGCATACCTTCAGTCACACTATTTTAAATGTTTTGTTTATAATTGATAAAGAATGCATGCACATCACTATGAAGGTTAAACAATGATACTGGATCTTTACAAAAATTTTCTCCCTTGTTTTTATTTTTTATTTTTTCATTTTCATATATAGGAATATGAATCAACAATGAGCCTCCCCTCCCTTAACTCCTGTTTTAAAACTTTTTCTCAAGACAAAATTGAGGTGTAAAAATCCCTGAAACTGTCACTGTGAAACTCAAATCACTTTTGTATATCTAACCCTTAGTCGCCCCCCCTCCATGCTGTGTGTATGGCCCTTTTATCCAGTAATCCTGAAATGCATCTTTGCAGCTTTGAGCTATGAATACTTTAGTATGATAATGTATTGTATACAGTATGCCATTCAAATATCAAGCATTTTAATGCCTTTTAAGTTCAATGGTTATTCAAAGGTGCACCCTACCCCTTCGGCAATAACACATCAAAATATTTCTAAATATAATCTGTAATGACATTCTAAAGATTCATGAGCCCTATCTACTCTGACATCAATGTTCATTCTTATCTACCGATGCACAATTCCACCCAAGGCACATGAGAATGCACGCATGACATCATTGTTGAGGTCATTAGTACTTTGAGGCTTAAACCAATGGCTCTGAATTTTCTTTACTATCCATCACAGCAAAACATACAAACCTTTCTTGTGCTGATGAAAAATTGACTAAATTATGCACTGCAACATTTTACCTGCACTGTAGGGATTGAAGAGAATTGAAGATATTATTTAGTATTCAGCCATCTTGATGTAATTTAAGGTGTTATTATTCCTTCATGAAAAAGGTACCGGTAGCAAATTTTGCGGGCAGTTAGTTGAATTTGGGCCTTTAGTGTTTAGTTCTAACTGGGTTTTCTCTAACCAGTAAAATGTATATCACACCCCCTGAGACAATCTGATACATTTCTACATACATCTGTATAGTTGCGTCCAGTACAATATAATGGACTGGCACTTGCATAAATGCATTAAACAGATTGTTAGACCTTTTTTTTACAAAGGATATTTGGGATGTTTCCTTTTGGTGCATTCATGAATCTGTTCTCGTATTGATCCAGTTTTAGCTGGCCTCCTTCATTTAAAATCCATTCAGAATTCAAAAGTTCACATTCTGACCCTTACTAAATCTAACTCATCACTCTTAATTTACTCAAACTTCACTTGCTTAGAATTGATTTCTCTTCATGCTCCTAACTATTCAGATCATCCATGGGTCAGTCTATGTATATCTTAATGACTTGCTCTCTTGCCCCCTGCTGTTTTAACTAATTAAACCATTTCATAAACCTTATGTTTTGTACACTTGCCCTAATTTTTAAATGAAAATAACTGCTTGCTGTAACATGTGCTTCTTTCAAAGCTGCACACCTCAGGTACATACTAAATGGAAATGCATGTGGGTTAAGTATGTAAGTATTTAATTAGCCACATTATAACCACTTTAAATGTGGATATATCTGTTTAAGGAGAAAGAAAACCAAGAATGTTCTTTTGAATAAAGTAGTATTTAATTCCATAACAAAATTATTTGCGGTATACAGTAAATTCTTGAACAAGCAGGTATATACTTCTTCGCTACTTCAGAGAAATGCCTTGTGAACATCTGCATGATGTGTACAATAAAAATGTCAGCAACTATATTTTTTCAACATCTGAGATGTATGGCGATTTTACAGTTCAAAAGTACAATGAATGTAGATCTGTCAAGGAATTGTTGAGTCAGAATACACAAAAGCAATAACATGTGCATGTCCCTGGTGCCAAGATTTTCAATTCATTATTACTTCACAATATTAACAAGGTTGTCAGAAGACTGAAGATGAAATGTATTTTTCACAGTGGCTGTCAAAAAGCATAACAAAATGGCATATGATGCCTTGGTCCATTAGCATTTTACTGATACTTGAGCAGCATATAGAAGAAAGCGCCGGGCAAAACAGAACATTCTGGATGGTCTATTACAAACACAGCCAGGCAAATGTCCAACAGCTTTACACACATTTCTGTCTCCTGAAATATATGGAGAACAACACATTTATAAACTAGCTCCAAAGAGGTAGGTGTTCAATGCAAAGAACATCCTGTTTTGTATGATTTTCGATTGTTGTTTATTACACTTTATGAAGTTAGGTGGTTATTAAAATGCCCAATGGGGATGTGTAACTGTACATACAGGGGACCCAAATTATAACAGCATGCCACTTGTGGTCATTTTTCAAGCAACCTCACTCAGAAGGCTTTTGAGTCTTTTCAGAAGCAGGCAAACTGGTTAAAAAAGTAAGTGGCAAACAATGACCAATGCAGAAACAACAGCAGAAAATGATAGAGAACACATTTAGTATGACAGTTAACAGGAAAAAATGTATATGATAGAAAGTATCGATTACAGGTACAGTAACTATTTCATTACCACGTCCCATAAGTTTACTGCCTGTTGGCTCATTGGCTCAAAGTACACTACAGCCATGAGTAACTGTGATATTCAATACCCCTTTTTAAATAATTATCTTACTTCTGCTAAATTGGGTGCTTTATTACTGATTTTTTTTTACGTGTGACATGATATAACAGCAGAGATGTAATTGTAGGTAATGGATATTAGTCATTTATGACCTTAGCCAGCTTGCAATAAATGGACAATTATTGTTTTAAAAGTAATACCCAATTACAGTGTGGACTGAAATATAAATGTCAGCTTCACTTTGTAAAGAGGCACAGAATGAACACGATTATATATGAAATCACAAAGATGTGATAACCATGGCAATGCCTTTGTGTAATGCCTATGGAAGTAAGCAAACAGCATGCCATCAAGCAGTGCAAGTTATGCAGTCTGGCTTAATACATAATGAAACCTTTTATATACGACTGCTTCATACCCACTGAACCAACAGATAAGTGTGGAGAAGTCCAATCAAGACAATCTCATTACAGCTATGGTCAAAAGTTTTGCATCACCCTGTAAAATTAACTTTTCTTCATAAGGTCGAATGAAACCTGCTGAACAATGTTATGGTAACATATTGAATTACATACCGCTTTGTAGTTTTCTGTATACTTAACAAAAAAAACAGACACAAATTTAAACATTTGACATTTGGATATCTAACATGAAATACTACTATTATATAAACTGACAGGAATGCCTACGGATTTGGAAAAAAAAAAAAAAAAAAACACTTAACATCTTTTTTTTTTTTTTTTTTGCAGCAAAAGAGTTGTTCCAAACAAGCCCTTGTCAATTCTGATTCTGAGAAACCATTTTCCGTCCTTTATTAAGTAGATAAACAAACAGAGAAATAAATAGATGTGCATTACTTTAATGGTAATGTGCAGTAGTACTCAGTGAAGAGCCTGAATTGACTCGAAATGTATTTTTTACACAGTCCCCAAGTGGCTGTCTTTACAGGGAGTTTGCTTTTATGTATAAAGAATAGAAATATGGGCCATATGAATAAATATGTATACTACTAAAAAGGATACCATTCATTCTAATTGCATTTTTTGTATATAATTATATGTGTACCTCTATTAACTGTTCTCTTTTCATTATCTAGTGTTGTTTCTGCTTAGATTATTATTTATCATGTTAAGGCCACCATACATGGGCTGATGTCGTCCGTGTATGATGAAAAATCGTCTGTCGTCTGCGAGGAATATGCCTCACTTCTTGGCGACAAGTTTCTTGTGATCAACTAATAAGCACAGCTGTTGCTGTCACATGATAAAAGTCATTCATAACGACTGGCTGGAATGGCGTCCATAGTTACATGGCAACGGGAGTCAACTGAGAAATGATTATAATTTTTATTATATTTTGATTATATTATAATTATTATTATTATTATTATAATTATGATACAAGATATACAGATTTTGTAAAGTCAGCAGTGGCCAGTCTTTCACCCGCTGGAATGGCTCTTCTCATATCCATGTCTGGGTAAGTGATTTTACCACTCACTTTCCCCAGTAACTCATCAAATGTGGCTGGATCCATCGTAACAAATTTACTGTAACCACACAAATCCTCACTGTGTAGTTCTGCCAACACATTCTTAAAGCACCCCTTTCCTTCCACTTTAGAATCCATTTTCTAATCCAGATTTTCCTATCCTGCTTTCTACTTCTCTTTCTCTTTAACATCACAGTAACAGCTGCGCAAGCACATAAAATTCATCCACCATTGTTTCTCACTGGCCGGCAAAATCGATCCGTGTATGAGGAAAAAGTTGCACGCACAAATCACTGCCGATAAATTGCCAACGACAAAATCACTGTGTGTATGGTTGTCTTTATTCCAGTAAATATTTTCTTTTTTAACCATTGTGGCTGCTTCTAAAAGCTGAATTTCTATAGTGGGGTGGTCTGAATAATGACTAGGGGTGTACATCTGCATGCCCCAAGTATTCATTTCTAAAACCCCACTCCAGAAATGCAGTAGTCTTTCCAGAAGCAGTCAGCATGGTTGAAAAAGTAAATTAGTAAGTAATGATATAAACAGAAAACAGCAATAGAAAAGTATACATCTCTCATCAGCTCTCGAACTGAGTTGTTACAATGGGCAGAAAAATATTCAATTCCATCCCCATCCCATTAGCAAATACTTTTTTTTTTTTTTTTTTTTTTTTAAATCAATTTCATCTCATGGACAGTTAAGTCTCCGAGACAGTTTTTGCTTTTTGGGTAGATTTAATAAATGTGGACACGGGCTAATGACATCACACAGGGGTGGGATATCTGCCTTTAAACCAGATTTCTGATGTCATTAGTCTGTCTAAAATGTTAATCATCAGATAACATTTGTGAATGCTTTTTCTATAACAGAACAGACAATATTAGCTATAAAACAGGTATTAAACGTTTTCATATCCTGGTTGTTACGGGATCAGGCTACAATATGACAGTTAGGGGTGAATAGAGGTTAATTACCTGTTTTCATGCACGTTTCATACTTCTGCCAAAGTATTGAAAAAAAAATTGCAGCACACCATTTTATTCCTACTGTGTACGATAAAGATCTGGTGAGGACAATCTCAACAAAGCTGGGCGGTATTCTTAACTACAAAATCTAACCAATATATAGGCAAGCTGGTAAAGGTTCAAATGCTGCTGGCAACAGCTGTGTACTGGCTAGAACCCCTTTTTTGTATTCGGCCCATTGTGAAATTCATATAAGAGTAGGACATTGTAGACTTTCAAATGCTTCGCATTTCAAATCATCATCTCGTGGATAAAATATTCAACATAAGAATCAGCCAACACTTCTGAACTGTGTTCCATGCTGTGACCGGGTCTTACGTCACTTGCGTGGATAGCCGCTGTTTACACATACAGAGAGACAGACGTGGGTTGGATTTGAAACGCCGGCACAGGCGCGCAGGATTTATTAATGCAAACAGAAATGAAAGTAAAAGTGGTCATGTGACGTTACCAGCCATGGTAACACACAGAGGACACACACACCAAGCTGTACAAAAGGCAAAATAAAACACAGTACAAAAACTACAAATAAAAGGTGCCCCAGAGGGCGAGCGCTAGCCTTAAAACGAGGCGTCCTGCTCCAGGAACCGGCTACACTACGTAACCCTCGCTATACATCACATGGGATCACAATCCCCTAACTAACCTACTCATGAGCCGGTATTCATACAACGACTCCTGCTGCTTCATACGGCCTTGGCTGGGCATTGCCTTCACAAGCACTGCTTGCAGTCTCAGGGTTGCGTAGCTGTCGTTCCTGCAGTGCGGACCGTCTCCTCCCGAGTATACGCCGCTCCCCTCTGGCATGGCGTTACAGTCGCCTCGAACCATCTCCCGCGGATGCTTTTAAACTGATGGACACTCGATCAAGACCCGCCCACCTGCTGATTGAGGTCCAGCACAGCCAATCACTTACTGCCCTTCCCCTCAACCAAGCCTAGCAGGCAGCAAGTCTCAATCGAGCGCCCATCTGTAAAACAATAATTCAATTAAATCAATCAACTCCAAAACGACACACAATAAACCCATTTCCCCATACAAATTATATCCACACTAAATACACGTGCAGGGCAATCGCCCTGCTACACATGCATAAAGGTTTTTTTTTTTTTTTTTTAATTCTGCATATCTGATCCACACAGACCAAATTAAATAAAAAAGCCAACAGTATTTAATCCTTTGTTTATCAATTTGAAATTTGAAACTAGACAGACGGTGCTACAGTGCAATATCATTTAATTTGCCTGTCTCTGCAGTATTCGTGTGTGCTAACAGGTATGCATTTATTTTGGTTTGGTACCAAAACATGATGTCACTAAAGCCATGCGATTCAGTATTAAGAGAAGAGCAGAAGCAGGTGGAGGCCGTTGAAATGAATAAGAGGTTTTCTCTGGTATTATACACCTTCCTTTATGGACACAGGACTCAAATCGAATGGTACTGTATAGTGTGTAATTATTTTACTATTATACTTTTGATTGAGTGTTTGAAGTTATAAATGTAATACAGTCAACCGTCTTTATACCGCCTGCTAAGGGCCATGAGCAAAAACGGGCAATAAGCGAGGGTAGCGTTATAGTGAGGGTCAAAAAAACAAACAAAAAAAAAAACACATACACACAACTTTCTATGTTTGCAATAAATTCAAACATTTTTTTCCATAAAAACAATGCGTATTTTTATTTATTTTTTTTACTGTCATTTGAAATTTCGTATTTGTGGCACGACTGTAAGCCTGCTGAATACTATCCCCGATTGAACGATGCCATCTATTTATTTCACAAAGTAATTTGAGCTCAACAGCATTCTTTTTTAAGCAGTTAAAAAAAAAAACATTGAATATATGCAGGCAAACACTTTAAACGAAAAGTAAAGAAAAAACAATTCTGTTGTTTACAAAACTGATGCTTTAGTTTAAGTCAGCCTTCATCTGTGCAAAACTTGCACGTAAGCAAACAAACCTCTTACCGTACTTTGTTTTTTTTTAGTGTGGTTTATAAAAGTCACTTATCTTAGACTGCGTCAAGCCTTTTTCAGGTTAAACAAATAGACCCGTTCCATCAAGGTAAGCCATTTGTTTGTATCCATTATAATGTCTCCAATTGTTCTTCGATTAACAGTATGCCTCACGAGAAAACATTTGGAATGTCTTGCTGACTTGCTTTCTTATTTTCAGATGCATACATGCAGATTTGTTCTTTTTTTTCTCTGGTGTTAAATGTTGGGTCGACTCGCCATTTTGTACTTTCTGTTTTGCTTTGGGAGCGGGAGTGTTGATGACATTGGTATGAACGTTCAGTTAACAACGAATTAGGAAAGCAAGTCAAAGATGAACTGCATAACTTTGTTGTTTTAATTGGCCATGATTATTTCGCTGGTGCTACAATGAGATAAACTACAATGCTTATATTTACGTTTGCTTGGCTTGGGAAGTTGGTGGATGGTGGACAGCGGGGTGGTGATATAACGGGTACAAATAGCACTGTTTTTATATTGGTGACATTTGTTCAGAGAGAATAGCTGGCGGTATGTGAGGGGGGTCGTTATAAAGGGGGGAAGTATAATGCGGGACAACTGTATTTAAATAATTTGACAGAAAGTCACACATTTTAATGAAAAGGTCACCTGAGCAATAATATTTATATGGTCAAAATCTGTTCATTATAGCGTTATACAATACACAACTTTTTAAAAAAAAAAATTCTTTACATTTTTTGTCGTATTTATATAAAAACCTGGAGTTGTGAAAATAAAATCTTTGAAACTAGTGGAAATAAACACCAATAGAGAAACCAAGAACCGAGGGAATGACGTGGGGTGTAACACATCATCCCACATATCCCCGACAAATGGTTTTCCACTTTACAATGCAACTAAGGGTAGGTCTCATGAGTGATCACACAGGCCAGCCAGCACTCATGAAGCCATTTATAATCTCCACCAACCTGGCAGAGACTCAATACTGGCTCCTTCCTCTGCAGCTTTAATTTGTTTGAGACAAAGGTCAGATACAGTACAGTGATATCAATATCACCTATTGGAAAATATAAAACTAATAAACAATTCTACAGAAGCACGCTCAGTCTTCATTAATTTAATTATTCAGCAACAACAAAATACAGGGGGCTTAACATTCCTCTTTGTGACATTACCCTCTCTCTCTTTGTATCCACTTTACGGACATATATTTTAATAACGACAACAAAAAGGAAAAAAGGAGTAAATGCAATTAATATCTTGGGTATAAAAATGCTTATCACCAATTGCCAGAGCCAACTGTCTTAAATAAAACCTATGACGATCAGTATAAACACTGAAATAATTATTCAAGCAGTTAATTAGATGCACACATGCAGAACACATATTTTTCTTTTTTTTCTTTTTCACTGGAATCATTCCTCTTTATTATTTACTTATTAATCTGTTCATAATGCTGTGCTGCTCATGATCAATACAGTTTTGTCTTAATACATTTCAAGTCACTTACGGTCACAATGGGCAAGACATCAGATCTGACAGATTTAATAGGTGGATGATGAAACAGTAGGTGCTTGGCAGGCGCATCCATATCCAAGTCTACCCAAATCATTGCTGCTTCACTGTCTCAAAAATACTCTATGGGACATTCTAATAATAAAAAATATGCTATTGGTATATATATATATATTTTCATTCAGTGCCTGAGAATGTTAACTTAAGTTAAATAATATACTGTAATTGGAATTTTGAAGCTGCAAAGACCATATTTCATTCATACATTCAAATAACAAAAATTAACTGAGAGCTACATACTGTATCCCATGAAGTCCATTTGCATTTTTGAATAGATTAGGTATGATTCTAGTGCCAGAACTATCAATTAAAATTCAGGGCAATTGTTCCTTTAACCTTATAAGAATAAGTTACAAACTATCAATGATGACATCTGATATGTTCTGCTAAAACATAACACGTTCCTGTATATCCCTAATTAATATAATTGACATTCATTATCTTCCACTGATACCCTTGAAATTGTCTTATAGTTAATTGGATTTTTTTTCATAAGATTGTGGGCATTATTTGCTTGGATGACTGCAACAATGGAGAGACAGCGAGTGTGTCAGTCTGCTGTGAAACCATTGATTCCTGTCAAAGGAAGTCACAAATGCAAGACTCAGTAGACATATTAGCTGGAGAAGCCATCAAGACATTATCCTGCTTAAGGAAGATGTTACATCCCTGAGCACCTATCCCCTCTTGGCAGATTTTAGCAATATGACACTCTACCTGGTTACTGAAATTAATTGTTCACACCCCTCTAACCAAGAACACCAAGCCAACATCAGCAAACAATGCTGGAAGTCACACCAGTCAAGGTTACCATACAGCATGTTAAATAGTGCTTGACTGTGTTTAGGATCTAGAAGTCACACCAGTCAAGGTTACCACATAACAAGTTGAACAGTCCCCTGACCCCCATGAGGAAAGATTCCTGACTTTCAGATCAAAGACTCTGCTCATCTTAACTAGAAGGCTTAATGACACCATATGGATGATATATTGAACTGCAGTGCATTCATTACCTCTTGAGAAATTAGATCTCTTTAAAATTCATTACACACTCTTGAAGAAAGACACTAATACTTTTTCATGAGAGTAGCAGCTTGTGACGGGGTAAAGCGATCCTATACTGCATTTCAACCTCCCAGCCGTCAGAGGGCTGTGAATCGACCACGAAGTTCCCAACAGGGGTGTGACGCGGGACTGACGTTGGGGCGGAAGTGCAGTTACAGCGGTCGTCATCTTTGTTGGGGGCAGCAGCCCGGGAACATGCTGGAACATTCTCGAATCAGCAGGTGATTGAGCGCTGCTGATTTGGGTGGGGTGGAGGTGGGGGGGGGCATTTCCTTATGTATATAGGGCCCATGTTGTAACAACTCGGGGTGTTTTTTTTGTTTGGAAAGAGAGAAGCACAATGTTTGCACAGGCGCTAGTTAAGAGAGAAGGCTGGTTAAAAAGGACACTGATGTAACTTAAAAAAAGGATGGTGAGTAAGTAGATTCAAGAAAATGCACAGAGTCCTTTTCTTCACTCAGTTGTTAGGTTTATTGAAATATGCAGGGAGTCTGGTCCCAGGTACAGGACAAACAGAATACTCGTTCTTACAATCTTTTGCATGACATTAAATACCCCTCTGTATAGATGGTCCACCTCCTCTTTCTCTGACATTCAACCAATAGAAAAGGTACAACACATTATCCTGTTAATTTAGTGTGAGTGTGTTTGTGTGTGTGTGTGTCTGTGTGTCTGTGTGTGTAGTCTAGTGTGACGACCTCTGAACTCAGTGCATTCTTCAGACCCCTGGTGCCAAAAAGGTCCATACATCTGGTTTTTGTCATCTTCCTCTTGAGACCCTTTGATTCCAGTGGCATTATCTCTTTGGATCTCTCTGAAGTCTTAGAGCCTGGCCCCTTCTGGTCCCCCTGAAGACTAGCTTTATGACCCCCTCATAAACCAGTTGTATATTCTAAGCAAAAACCTGTTTAATTAGTTTTATACCCCAGTGGACTCCCCGAAAGGCAAACGTCTTTCATGTCAGGGCTGGAGGTCAAAGGACTTGTTTGTACAGCCTTGTGCTGCTGGCCAGTCATTTGCTTTGACACAAAAGAATCCTTTTCAGTTGTCATAACTTCAGGGTAACTTCTCTACCATATTGCCTTCAATTTACTTCTAATGTGCGGTTGTTTAAATATAGTTAAATATACGTTAACTTGGTGTTTTTCTCAGCTCTCTGCTACCATCCATTGCTCAATGAAGCTGCTATTATTTCTTGCTTGCTCGGAGTCAATGCAGTGCAAGTATCTATATACCCAGAGTATATAGCCAGCCTTCATCTATTACAGCAGTGCTTGCATTTTTGGAACTAACAGTTTTTTCTATCCAATGTTAAATCACTTTTCAGAAAAATAACATGAATACAGCCGTCGTTCCTCATGCGTAGCAAACTGCTATTCAATACTTGTTCCATGTTTTCCAACAGACACTAACATTCTGTGTGGACTTGTTAGAAAACAGATCTAGAGAGAGAGAGAGAGAAAAAACCCAGCGGGATGCTGACTCTTCCCACGAGGTGAAGCAATCCAGGAAGCTTTAAAAAACTGTAAACCAGCTGATCTGGAGGTCTGGATTGGCTGGGGGGCATTCGCAGGGAGGCTGCGTGGAGCTCAAAAAGCGTCCGTGCCACAGCTCAAGGCTACTGCACAGCCATTGCTACACAGACGGGCACTGAGTGAAAGTTTGCGCTTTGTTGACATCAAGGAGGAAAGCATTCGCTCTACAGGATTAACTACTACGAAACCTTTCAACTGCAAGATAGTGCTTATGAAGGTTGATCCCAAACAGTGTATAGAGAGGGTTTCATAGTGTAGTAGGTTCCTGGAGCAGGACGTCTCTTTTAGTGAGACTAACACTTATTTGTAGCTTTGTTTTGTTTAGTTTTTTTTAATTAAATGTGACTCTAGGGTTACCATTGCTGGTACCCTAGTTTCAGTACTTCTGTTGTTTATTAAATCTGTGTGTCAACACCCAGTGCTCTGTGTCTGCCTCAGTATTATTCAATGACGACCCACACACATATGTAACATCACCCTGTTACATATGGTGTCAGAGTGGGATGTCACAGGTCCTGCTGAGTCAAGGCAGGACAGACACAGAGCAGTTGGCTGCCAGGATGTACAGGCAGAACCAGGAGTAACGGAGACATGGGTGAAAAGCCAGAGGGGGAGGAGCTGGAACCCTGAAAGCCAGAGGGGGAGGAGTTACTGTCCTCAAAGGCCAAGGTAGGATGAACTAGCATCAAAGGCCAGAACAGGAGTGGCTGCCTGCCTGTCAAGAGCCAGAGGATGAGCTATGGTCCGAGAAGGAGTAGGGGCTGTCCCGAGGGCAAAAGGAAAGAGGAGCTATCGTCCCTATAGCCTGAGAAGGCCTGAGATGTAATTCGGCAGCCTGAGAAGGAGGAACTGCTGTCTCCGAGAGCGAGGAAGGAGAGAATCCTGCGCCCCAATCCGGCACCTATGGGTTAATGGAACGGCCTGTGCTTCCAGAAACCCCACCGTCATGTCTGGACCTCCCATCACCCGTTGACCCCCCCAAACAGAAGAGGAACCAGCCAGAGATATCGAACAGACCAGTAGTGCCATTCTGAGGGGGAGGATATGTGACAGGCAGAGCCCTGTCGCTGGTTCCTGCGCAAATGTGTCCAGTTGGAACACAACCAATTAAGCACTTAGGCTCACCTGGTGCTAAACTGATCTGGAGGTCTGGATTGGCTTGGGGGCGTGCCCGGGGAGACTGCATGGAGCTCAAAAAGCATCTGCGCCACAGCTTAAGGTTACTGCACGGCCATTGCTACACAGACAGGTGCTGAGCGAAAGCTTGCGCTTTGTTGACATCAAGGAGGAAACTGTCCGCTCCGCAGGATTAACTACTACGACTATCTGGTGTGTCTGTGGTTCTGCAGGAAGATTGCAGCAGTCTCGCAAGATCCGCCTGTCAGTCATGGCAGTGACACGGAGAGGTGGGAAGATGTGTTGGCTTTCCCTCTCTCTGAGTGGCTGAGAGGCGGGCCTTGCGAGACTGCTGCCCTCTTCCTGCAGAACCACAGACCATAAGAACTGCGCTTGGTTGTGCATTCGGGTGGCCGGAGAGAGGATACCCAGATGCTGGCGGAAGACATCAGTGTAGACAAAGAACAGGCAAGCACGGCTGAGTGAGATAGCCTGCCTTAAAAGAAACAAAAAAGTAAAATAAATAATTACGTACCCGAGGGGACGTGTGTAGTTGTACGGCGAACTCCACCCCAGTGTATAGGAATTAAGGTCGGAGGCCCGTACTGACCGGCTCAGCGGCAGTTGGGGCACTGTGTAAGCAGCACTTTTCTTTTGTAGTTTTATTACTGTGTTTTATTTTCCCTTCTTCTTTTGCCTTTTGTTTTCATTATTATTTTTGAGCACTTGTATGTGCACTGGACTGTATACCAGCATTGGTAAACTTGTGGTCCTGTTTACTGTTGCCCGTATTCAGGCCACGGACAACAGCGCCCTCAGCAGGTAAAGATAAATCAGTGCGCCTGAGTGGCGTTACAAATAAAACTTTTGTCTCCCATGTGTGTCAGTGAATTGCCCAGCACCCTTCCACACTGACCAAAGAGTTTTATCAAGGGTTTTTTTTTAAGTACTGACCATGGAGTTCATGGAGAGAGCTACAGTATAAATAGGGCTTCTGATTTTCAGTTTTAACCGATAAAACCCGATAAAACACCCCCGATACGAAAAGTTAAATCGGTGGATAGCCAATAAACACCGGAAAACACCGGAAAAAACTGTGGAAATGGTAATCAATTCACATTGACTTTACCCTATTCCCATTAAAAAATAAAACCTACTACAAAAATAATAATAAATACATTTCCTAGTGCTGCTGGGCAATGTCCCGCCTTCCTGACTTATATCTATCATTGATTAGTTCTGAATACTTTAAACCCGCCTCATCTACTGAGTGACAACACATTACTACATTTCTATTGGAGACTCTGCTTGCAAGATTTAAAACAAGATTACAATCAGGATGGAGGCTTGTTAGCGGGATTTCAAGCTTATGACAGTTAAGATACGGAGGATTTAAAACAGAATTGTGGCGAAATGTACAAAAATGCCTACACACAAAACCCTCAGAAGAATGTGCCTGTGACCATAAGGATTTTGTTGTGGAAGACAGCAATGGAAAGAAGGTACAACTTAAGTGTGCAAGTACTGTTGAGTTACTACTATACATATTTTGACAGAAAAAAAACGCTCAAGCATTTTGGAAAGTAACCGAAAACACTAATTTCATAAGTATCTCAAAAACGAAAGCCCCAAAAAAAAACAACTTACATAAAACTCGAAAATAGCTAAAAATAAGCACCGAAAAATACAATTAATAAAACCCGAAAAACAGAAGTGTAAAACAAAAAACAAACTAAAACCACATCTAATTTTGCAATCTATAGGTGAAGAAATGTTGACTGAGAATGTATAAGAAAATTGTAATTTTAGTTTTCTGATCTCTACTTGACCTTGAGAACTCCAGCACTGTTCTCTGCATATCAAGCACTAAACTCCAATTTTTTTTTAAAGAAGAAAATACTAGTTCTTCTTTTTTAAAATGTGTTTTATGCAGATCCTGTACACTTTCTAACAAAAAATTAAATTGTGATTTCTCTAAAACATTCCATCCAAGGTAGAAATACAGGATACACCATAAACATTCAGAGTACTGTAGTGAATAACCCATGAGCCTCTGAAGGGATTGGCCAAGGGTTAGGGTTAGGGTTAGTGTGAGTGAAGGTAGAAATAGAGGATACACCATGAACATTCAGAGAGTACTGTAGTGAATAACCCATGAGCCTCTGAAGGGATTGGCCAAGGACAGACAGGTGTTGCTGAGAAACACTCCTTGGAAGTTAAAGCTGCAGTTTAGAAGAATATTGGCTGCAAGGAATGCCCCATCATTATTTACAGCAATAAAATACATTAGACATTCTGGTAAAATAAAAGTACTGTAGAGTGTACAGCCCTGAATACAGCTATGGTGAATGAATGGCTGGTGTAACCTATGATTAAAGCACATTTGCAGTTACTCCACTGAATCAGTAGATGCAAAGATGTTTTTAATTAATAATTTGCTATCTGCAGAATGGTCATTAAGCCATTGGTTTAGATTTTTATTTAAAGGAACACCCCCTATGAATATGCTCAGTACAACAACCTATTAATGGAGTCTACCAATTTCAAAGCTGAAAGGAGGATGAATTTTTGAGAACCCCACACCAGGGAGCTTTTTTTCATGAACATCAAGGATCACCATTAACATCAAGGAGCGATAACCTGCTATGTTCTCACAGGCCTTGTACTGTATATTATAATAAATGCCATTTAATTGCAGTGCTATCCTCCCTAGACTTAAGTATCTAAAAAAAATACATTCCAAAAATACATAATATATATATTCAGGGATTCAAATACAGTAAGTAGCTCGCAGGTCCCCCCAACATGACAGACACGAAAACCCATAACTACTGATCGCCTAGCAACCCCAGCACAGAGAATTGCTATTGCACATGAAAAGGGAGTTCAAGACAGAGCAGAGTTTGAAACGTATATTAATATCAATGCAGACCAAAACAATTCTGATGGTTCTGATATGAGAACTGCCCAATCAGTTGTATTTGAACTCCTGTATATACAATGCCTATAGAAAGTCTACACCCCCTTGAATTTTTTTCACATTTTGTTGTGTCGGTGCCTCAGAGTTTCATGCATTTAATTTTTTTCCCACTTCTCTACACACCATACTCCACACTGTTAAGGGGAAAAAAGTTTTTATTGAGAAAAAAATTATATATTTAAATTACAAAACTGAAAGATCATAATTGGATAAGTCTCCCCCTCCCTGAGTTAATACTTGGTGGAAGCACCTTTGGCAGCAATTACAGCTGTGAGTCTGTTGGGATAGGTCTCTACCAACTTTGCACACCTAGATTTGGCAATATTTGACCATTCTTCTTTACAAAACTGTTCAAGCTCTGTCATGTTCCTTGGGGAGCATTGATGGACAGCAATATTCAAGTCATGCCACACATTTTCGATTGGATTTAGGTCGGGGCTCTGACTGGGCCACTCAAGGACATTTACCTTTTTGTTCCTTAGCCACTCCAGTGTAGCTTTGGCTGTGTGCTTTGGGTCGTTGTCATGCTGAAAGGTGAACCTCCGTCCCAGTTTCAGCTTTCTTGCAGAGGGCAGAGGTTTTCCTCAAGGACTTCTCTGTACTTTGCTCCATTCATTTTCCCTTCTATCCTGACAAGTGCCCCAGTCCCTGCCGATGAGAAACATCCCCATAACATGATGCTGCCACCACCATGCTTCACAGTAGGGATGGTGTTCTTTGGGTGATGCGCTGAGTTGGGTTTGCGCCAAACATTACGCTTTGCATTTAGGCCAAAAAGTTCCATTTTAGTTTCGTCAGACCGCAAAACTTTTTGCCACATGACTACAGAATCTCCTGAGTGTTTCTTTGCATACTTCAAACAGGATTCAAGGTGGGCTTTCTTGAGTAATAGCTTCCTTCTTGCCACCCTACCATACAGGCCAGATTTGTGGAGTGCTTGGGATATTGTTGTCACATGCACACTTTGACCAGTCTTGGCCATGAAAGCCTGTAGCTCTTGCAAAGTTGCCATTGGCCACTTGGTAGCCTCTCTGATCAGTCTCCTTCTTGCTCGGTCATCCGGTTTGGAGAGATGGCCTGATCTAGGCAAGGTCTTGGTGGTGCCATACACTTTCCACTTCTTAATAATCGTCTTGACCGTGCTCCAAGGGATATTCAAGGCCTTTGATATTTTTTTATACCCATCCCCTGATCTGTGCCTTTCAATAACTTTGTCTCGGTGTTCTTTTGAAAGCTCCTTGGTGCTCATGGTTGAGTCTTTGCTTTGAAATGCACTACCCAGCAGAGGGAACCTACAGGAACTGCTGAATTTATCCTGAAATGATGTCAATCACTACAATTTAACACAGGTGGAGGTCATTTAACTTGGTGTGTGATTTTGAAGGCGATTGGTTACACCTGAGCTAATTTAGGATTGCTATTACAAGGTGGGTGGACACTTATACAACCAAGCTATTTCTGTTTTTATTTTTTATTAATTTTCTACAAATTTCTAGAATATTTTTTCACTTGGAAGTTGTGGGGTAGGATGTATAGATAAATGAAAATAAAAACTATTTTAATGTATTATAATTCCAGGCTCTAAGGCAACAAAAGGTGAACATTTTGAAAGGGGGTGTAGACTTTCTATAGGCACTGTATTATTACCAGTAAACACTATCATGCACAAGAATAATGTCAGTCTTTCTATCTTACTGTATTATGAAAGGTTCTGTTTCATCAATGTGTGTGTGATAGTTAATCATTTATATGCCTTTTACAATTATGATTGTATGTCAGCAGTTATAGCTATATCAAAACAAATACAGAATTTCAGCAATGGAAAGTGAGTCATCATTTATTTATATTTGTTGATTATGAGAAGGATATATTAAATTGATTAGTTGCATTCCAATATTGAACTGAAATACCAGCAAGTTAATCAATTCTACTTAATAAAGTTTTATTTTTATTTTATTACAGCCCAGGACTGCTTTGTCTCTGCAATAGCCTCACAGGGCTGTCTTTGTACTTTTTGTTTACAAATACTTTCCAGTGTGCACCTCTGTTATGGAACGACAGAATGCATTGCACTTCTGGCATGCCCCAACTAAACTTGAGTTGCATGAAGAGACTATTGTGCCTTGCTGTGATGCAGTCCTCACACAGTTGTCCTTAGACAGTGAGCTTATGCCAATATAAACCTGGTATATATGGTAATGTTATGTACAACAATATGTAGCATGTTTGAGTTTAATGAACCAAAGTGCTGTCTTATTGCTGGGGCATAAATCCCTTCAAAATAAAC
Source organism: Acipenser ruthenus (assembly GCF_902713425.1). Taxonomy (NCBI): domain Eukaryota; kingdom Metazoa; phylum Chordata; class Actinopteri; order Acipenseriformes; family Acipenseridae; genus Acipenser; species Acipenser ruthenus. The sequence goes on from NC_081197.1 coordinate 37,469,790, forward strand.
ACAGCAGGGTCATATAAAATGCAGCTTAAAGCTTCAGTCATCAAGCTTGGTGCACAGAAGGGGTCCCCAGGATGCTTCCTATGATAGAAAGCCTACAAACCTTTCTGGAATATAGTGACAGTTTGCATTTAAAGCTGTCCACTGGCAACTGGTAATTGGTTTGCCTTTTCAACCTTTTCTGCCATTTTGAAGGGGATGACTGTGATTTAAATATCTCCAAAGTCGCTTGCAATTACACTGCATGCTAGTCCTTGGGGCGGTTAATAAACACAATAAGAATGACAACACTGGGTTGTTTGGCCCAAGGAAAAGCATTTCTGTTGACTACATAAATATGTTTGGAAGTATCTCACCAATAAAGTAAAACAAATTCAGTAGGTGCCATGGCACTAAGCACACTGTAAATATATAAATAATGATATATTATATTTAACTGCTAGTACCATGTACTTGTAGTTCATTTTATTTAAAAACCTATGCTTGTACTAAGATTGGCTGTTTTGTTAAATACTTTATATTCACGCAGCTACAGGCTGATGTGAAAGTATCTGTTAAGAGCTAAGATGGGTCAAATCTCTAGAGCTTTGTACAAAAACTGGTAGGAATACTGTAAAAGCAATAGGCAGGTATTAATGCATTAAAAAAAAAACTGACAAGCTGTGATCCACATACATGCAGTACACTGCCGCACAACAGCCATGATCAAAGTATGGTTTTAAAAAATAATAATAATAATATATAATCATGGTGAATGAACAGCAGCAACCAGTTAGGAATCGGTACATTTCTAATGAAGATTTTAGAATTACGTTTACAAATCCTGCACTAGCATTATTGTATAATCATTGTTAACCTAGTGCTTTCAATCCAATCCCATTGGCTAAAACTATGTCACATGATCACAAATATGTTTTTACTGTTGCCCACAAAACCAGTCAAAAGTCACTCAAGTAAAGGTACATAGGCATAAAAGTGCTCAGTGCTCATGTATTTAAACCCATTTTTAAATATACAAAACCAAGAAATCTTGTAAACAGGGAAATAAGTGGCATCTAGTGGAGAAAGAAATGACTTTTTTACAAAAATTGTGAGTCGTCTCCACTTTTTTAGTGCACCAAATAGCTGAAGAGCCTTTGAAAACTCCATGCAACTGATCCCATTTCAAATATAAAAAACACGGCAGAAATACATACTTACCATGCAAATTCATCAAAGTAATCACACACATACAGCAGCACCTTAATCATTGCTGAGATAGAGGTCATTGTCGAGGTTTGCAGATTCATTAAGATTAGAAGACTGCTCTGGCTGCCCAGAAACCAAATAATCTTACTAATTCTGCACAATGACACCGAATGACAAAACATGAAAATAATATAGACATGTTACATCAACAGTAATTATCTGAATGATTAGGTTTTAAATTCCACTTCATTGTTTGTGTTAATTGCTTCTCTCGCTCCATGTAGTTATTTGAATTGATCTGAAACAGTATCTTTGTCATGGAAGTGTTTGGTGTTGATGGTTCAATAGATATCGCTTGTTCCCAGTGCAGAAGGTTTGACATGGAAGTGTTTGGTGTTGATGGTTCAATAGATATTGCTTGTTTCCAGTGCAGAAGGTCACAGACATAGACAGTACACTTTTTGAAGTTAGACATCTCATAACCCACAAATCCTCTAGAGGTCTTCATGGGCTTCTTCAATGGGAACATATTGCACCATCTTTTATTTTGGAGTGGTAAGTAATTACAAAAACAATAATACTGATTTGATCTAAATTATTGTTGATTAGAACTGATAGAGTGTAGCTCAGGCCATATAAGCAGTGAATTTCAGAAAATGAATCAGTTTGATTTTGGACTATTAGATTATTAATGAGCTCCCTTTTATAACACTGTATTTGGGAGCTATAGTTAAGAGGCAATTGGTGTTCCATAAATGCAAGTGCCAGGGGAAATGACAAAAGGGTACCCATCCTGCCTAATGGTACTGCAATATAAAGGGGTCCCTAATATTATTACTGTATTACTTACCTATCTTTCATCCCATATGACACCTGAACTATATCATGTTTTGTATGGATTTGTCTCTCTTAATGTCATGCCAAGGTTATAACTGGTGAGTACAGTACATGCACATTGTTCATCTTGGTTGCTTTCCAAAACCCAACTATCCTGTATGACCATGGCACGTTTTCTCTTCTAATCTGACTGTAAGAAAATGTCTGAGGTTCTTCAGGTGAGAAGTATCATAGGGGTTGATCAATGGTCACTACTAGACAGCAAACAGTTCCAGATAATCCCCTGCCTGATGTTGCTCTATGTAATTGGCTTTCCAAAGACGTGGAAGTGAAATAACAGGATTACTCCCGGCTGAGTCTCTCAGCAGGTTTATCCGCTCTCTCAACCTAACCTGGACTAAAAATAAAAGCACTGTCAGGCTGCTCCATAGGATATCCCTGTGTCATATACCCTGCTGACCTTATCCGACCAATAATTAGTATTAATTACACACAAATAGCAACTTTTGACCCCCAACAACTGTAAATACTAGAAGGAATAATGATACAAGGCAATTGGAGGTTCTAAATCCTTAACCCTTTCTCTCTCACAGACAGATGTAGTCATGTCCTTCTTTTTTATCATGCTTGTGGCCACTCTAGGTGGGTCTGTGTTCAGGTGCTATGTTTCTCTAGACTTGTCTCTACCTTCCAACTATACATGAGGTCAGAAACAATTTCAATCATTATGGGCAGCAGTGTGGAGTAGTGGTTAGGGCTCTGGACTCTTGACCGGAGGGTTGTGGGTTCTATCCTTGGTGGGGGACACTGCTGCTGTACCTTTGAGTAAGGTACTTTACCTAGATTGCGCCAGTAAAAACCCAACTGTATAAATGGTAAAAATAATGTGTAAAAAAAAAAAATAATAATAATGTAATTGTATGTAAAAATAATGTGATATCTTGTAACAATTGTAAATCGCCCTGGATAAGGGTGTCTGCTAAGAAATAACAATAAATAAATATACCCTAGCCCCTAGTTACAGCATTTAAGCTCACTCATTATGAATTAGGCCAGCTTTACTTATTGACCTGGAAAGAGGAAAGAGACAGAGAGGGAGCTGTAAGTTATGATGCTACAAATGTAACATCATCAATATTACTGAGTACTTCAATCCTTTAAACCATAAAATGAGAGCATGTTCTTCCTAGGACAAGTATACTTTCCATTGATCTATAGATGGTGAATGACTCTTAAACATACTGTGTTATGTAAAGATAATGTTACCAGAGAAAAAAAAAGTTTAATTATTTATGGATTGATGTAAGTTACTGTTTACATAAAACCAAGGTCCTATTTGTAGTGACTCAGATGCCTCATTTCCATTGGCACATGTGTACACACTCATATTGGCATGTTAAGCAAAGAACCAAGCCTAAAAACATGGCATGTTTCTGGTTTAAGTTGTCAGCTGACAAAATCCTTTCCATACATTCCGAATATTGAACATAGTTCCTTTTTGCACTTATTGTATTGTTGGTCTTGTTGGCTCAATTATATCTGTGTGTGCTGCAAACACAAAACAGGGAAATTCTTTATGAATTATACTGGTCCCTGGTACTATAAAGAAGCATCTCTCTACCTGCAGCTCACTTGCTGTCTTTGTTATTTTTTTATTGTCCTGCCCTGTGCTTTCCAATGCTGATCAATGTCTGTGGTGGCAATTGCTTTCTGCACAAAATAGTCCCAGGTGGAACTATTATCAGTTGTCTCAACCCTGGTATTGCTGTACTGTGATATCAATAAAGGGACCTCACTGTAACTAGTAATAATGTGTACCAAGGATGCAAAAATAATAAAGGTCTCTTATGTAGTTCTTGTATTTTGAAGCTTGTCTTAAGATGACTTCAAATAGATCCACTGTTTGCATACTGATGTTTGTTTATTGGCATGACATGTATTTAAATGAGAACAAGATGTACTGGCTTATTTTGGATGTGCAGCATATCATTCTAATCTTTTTTTATTTTTTTATTATGCTAAATACTCCTTAGGGAATCAGTCATCCATCACCGTATCTTTCTAAGCTTTGGAAATAAATATTCATCATGGCTGTAAGGTATCTTGTAAGAAGGTGCATTCTAGAATGAGATGATGTCCCAAAATACATTACGCAGTCCCTGAATTCTACCCTAAGGTCATTCAATTAATTACTCATACAGGTAATATGATTTAATCCTACTTTGTAGTTGTCACATTGAGTTTTATTTATCGCTGACAAACATGAGGTACTTTCATACAGAGGTGAAATGCATTATTTTGATAGCTACAAGCATATTGATAATGTGGCTAAGTGCAGTGTTTCTGCAGCAATAAGTATTAAAAAAAAACAGTTTCCATTAAGCAAAGGGAACAGGATGTTGACTCAAAGAGATGAAAGCATACTTAGGGTCTAGATTTGGTCGTGTATGAAATAAATAGACCAACAATAATGGCACAGCAGCTTGTTCTTTATACAGTTTGTTCTTTAACTCAAATGGACCAGATTCTGTGAAGTGGTTTCCTTTATTTGAGGTTGTTGATACAAACCACATGTGATTGACAAAATGGTGCCGGGGAATGTAAAAGAAGAACTATGAAAATTATGCACACCAGTTTGATGATCTTTGACCTTGGAACACATACTGCATGCACAGGATGGTATACGTTTGGTAATTCAAAAAAACTAAATACAGATATTTAGAAAAAAAAAACACACTTAAAAACATCAACTTAAAAAAAAACTGTGCTTGTACTATACATATGTAAAATCTACAAATTCAAAAAGCCTGCCACCAGGAATTGGAGTTCCTGCTGACATTTTCACTCCACTGCGCTAACACACTTCAGTTTGTCCATGAGATGTGGACATTTAGCCGTGCACCAAAGGGATTGATGACTGTGATGTAATGGGGTAGTGTCTTCCTTTAAAATCCAGGCTGTTGCTCGGGCAGATCTCAGAACCCCAGGCTTCGCAAGGGCATTTACTATCTCACCCATAAAGAACTCTGGTTGATGTTGATGCCATAAGTTTGCACGACAAAATCAGTAACACTTTAGTTTAGATATCTGTTATCATCAGTGATTATAAACAATACCAAAAAGACAATAGCAAAAGTGTATAATAACTGTATTTCAGAAGACAAGCATAGCAAAAAAAAGCAATGGCAAAAGTGTATCATAATAGTCTAATTATTCCTAATTATATTCTATAATTGTTAATAGTATAATTAATAACATATTTATAGATTATTTATAATCACTTATAATGGATAACTAAGCTAAAGCATAGGATCATGTAGGATCATGTTCTGTATAAATACAATGATTTGGTTGGTCAGAATCTGTGTATTTCTTTTTCTTTAAGAGTTTGACCTCTTTTTAATATGAGACTTCCTTTTTTGCAACCCCTTGTCCCTTTTTTTAAGATTTCACATTTTGCAGGATTTGTCCATCTATGCTGTACATGTCCTTGTACATTATCTGCTGATGACATTGCTCATGATTTTGATCGTGTTTTATTGCCCAAGTCACGTCTGGATTGGGTGCACCCTTGCCTGTGTCACAACAGCAGCACAATTCCAATTCTGACTTTAAAGTGGCAACCAACCTCAATTCAGACCTCATCTGTGTTCAATCAGGCATATTATGAACAGGTGCTACCCATTTTCCAGTCTATGTCAAACACCTAATAAATGAATCTGCCAAATATATGGACCACCCTCCACTGGATTCATTCAGGTTACCCAGTGGTTAAAAAAAAGAAAAGGTACACAAAAACAATAGCAAATATGACCAAATAGTTCAGTTTTAAATAGTTTACTATTGCACAAGGCATTTCAGAGTATACATGCAGTGTCTGAATGGTTACACAAGATATTAGTTAACAGAAAACTGATTTTTTTTTTTTTTTTCCTGAAAATGCCGGATTAATTCATAGAGGTACTTTCTATCTCCTGGTCTCCAGTGTTCCCTTAAGGACTTCAACTCATTATGAGAAATGGGATGGAAAGTCAGATATCAATCCCATCTACAATCAGATTAATGTCTTTATTATACCAGAAACCAAATCCCCTCCCATACACAAGTTTTCAATATTCAACATTGTTCTTATTTTACTTTATTTTATGCTTTGAAATAGATTCACATTTCATTTAATTATGTCAATTTTGTTACTATGCAGCGAAGAAACTACAAGTACAGAGCACTCTAATGTACCAGAAGCTGTCTCTGGGAATCATAAGTGAATATGAAACTCAGATATTCTGAAGCCATATACTTTACTGCATTATTACAGGAATATACTGTGTCACAATCTCGTTCATATTTAATGAAACTAAAGAAGCAAGTTCTTAGCAAATAACATTACATTGAGGTTTATAACTGTATTTGTTTAAGGATATATAATTGCCCAATTGTTCTATATTTTGGATTGTTTACTGTTTTCCAAAGATATTCAATTACATCCCATAATGTATCAGAATGGAATGCATTGCGGATGGGACTTAGAGCTGAGACTCCCCATCGTCAATTTAAAAATGTGTTGTTTCATTATGTGAAGAAGCCCTGCATATGTATATAATGTTGTGTAGTGTTTTAAATGTGTATTCCATGTGTTTTATGTGTATTGTAATTTGTTGCTGTTGGACGTCATTGTAAACAAGCTAATTATAGCTCATATGGCCTTTTTCCAATAAATTTAAAGAACATTAATTTTTGTAATCAGGCTCCTTTCAAAAAACATATTTTTAAGTAAATCATTTTCTCACATAACTGAATACAAGTGTTCACACGTTTAAAACACATACAGAATCCAGCGTGAATTTATACTGGATACTGCTTTAATACTGTCAAATCTTATGCACTTCCAACAGGGAGCCAATTGCATTTTCTTTTCACCAAAGTCAGTTGCTGTAAACAATCTCAGTGTGTTTCTCTATATAAAAAAAGGAGATCAAAGGTTAAAGACATCAAAGATACAGGTCTTGGTAAGCAGCCTGGTTGAAACGCTCTGAAATTACACTGCCATTCATTTACTGTAGTTTATGGTCTCCTCATGCACATGTCCTGCTTTTAGTGGTCCAAATAAGAGCCAATAATCATCAATTTTACTTGTATAGTATTAGTACTGTATTTTCTAATCTTCACCAAAGAAAGTTAAAAAAAAATCTTTGAGTGAAGCAGCTGTTTCTCATTCTCTCATCAAAACACATCATATGGTTGACTACAAAGTTCCATGTCTCTGTACTGCAGAATCTGCTCAGCGATGTACAAACTTGTTGAGTCAGCATGTTGTCCATTTTGTTAACAATATGCACATGTTTTGTAAACTAGGCTTTGCAGTCTTTACTCTAGGCAGGTAAAAAGTCCCAGGTGTGTCACACAGGGGCTACATTCCAGAAAAGGTCAAAGCTGAGTCTTCAAATCCACCCCCAGCTTTTTTTTTTTTTTTACTGCAATTCACCACACAGTCAAGTATGACTGAACAATTGTATTTTACTGTAGCTTTAGTTAAAATAGGGGGATATAGTAATATTTTGAGTCTGTGTGACTTCTGATTTAGAGTTAACATTATGTATACTCTTTCAACTTTTGACTATAATTCCAGCTACTTTGTTACATATTCCTCCATGTACACGATAAGCCTCATTTATGTTATTATTGTTATTTGTTTATTTAGCAGACGCCTTTATCCAAGGCGACTTACAGAGACTAGGGTGTGTGAACTATGCATCAGCTGCAGAGTCACTTACAATTACGTCTCACCCGAAAGACGGAGCACAAGGAGGTTAAGTGACTTGCTCAGGGTCACACAATGAGTCAGTGGCTGAGGTGGGATTTGAACCGGGGATTTGAATGTTAGAGTAGGTTGTAACAGATCAACAGTAAACAGTGAGCTGTTGCAATGAAAGGCAATAGCTAACATGTTTAATACTACGTTCAGTGTATGGTCTTTCCTCAGCAAATCTTGTCATTCCTCCAGATCTCATCAGCAGGACTGAAAGCAACACACATCTGCCATATCCAAACAAACAAACAAAAAAATTAAGATGTGTTGGATACTTTACGTTTCTTTTAGTGTTTGTACCAATCTCTCCTATTATAAAATAATAACTGCTCAATAAGAAGGGCATGCAGTGATCAGGCTATATCACCATAAACTGGGCATGGGAGACAGCAGCTACCATATTGCCTCCATTCCAAGACAGTGCCAGGCAGGAATTAAAAACAACTGAGAACCCTGAAATGAAATCTGTACCAGATACAGTATGAAACAGTTTTCAATTAAAAAAAGTAATTCGTTTTGAATTAGTGTTATATTTACCATCAACGAAAGGTTGAACTGTTACAATTGAAGCCTACAACAATAAGACCCTGGTTTTCAGAGCTAGGCAATTAGAATTATTTTGCTAATATATTTTAAAAAGCTTAATCACCTTTTTTTTTTTACATATATATTTACTTTGACAGCATAACTTCTCTGAGCAAAATGAAACATTTCATTTAATGTGAAATACAAATGCAATCCAGATTTAAAGTTAAAGAACTTAGTAAAATCAGACTCTAAATGTGAGACCGATTGTTTTCCAGACCCTACAATTCGGACATTTACAGGCATTAAAACTTTATACTGCGCATCATCCAATTTGTATTCCAATCCTATCCTGAATCTCTGGTGCATGCATGCCAATAATATACTATTCATTAATGAAACTACTAATAGAGGTAATAAATCAAAATATTACTGCTTTTCATATCTATGGAAGCAATCCTGCATGTGCTAGTCCCCATGGACTCATGAATTATCACAGCAAAGTGCAGCAGTATGCGTCTCTGTACTATAGAACCTGAACAATATTGTAAATTCTTACAGCAAATATAACCAACAAAAAAAAAAAAACTGTTAATTAGCAGATTTTTCCAGGAAGTCAAGAATCATTTATTTTCATCCAGTCTAGGTATGATCTGATTACCCATAGAATTATGTCTAGAGGTCTCTAATTTAAGTACATATTTAGAAGATGTGGTTTAGAAAAATTAAAGACTATATATATATATATATATATATATATATATATATATATATATATATAAACTCCAAACCATTCTGTTGTAATCTGTTAAACAGTTCCCAGTATATGCTATATACCAATAAAGCAGGCAACAAAAGTGGATCCATGCATGGGGAAAATGATGTTTAGGGGGCACTGTCATATCATATCTATTTGATTCCACAACGGCTTGTATCTTTGGGATAATATTACCCAAAGCACAAAGGATATATCATCGTTAATTATTTGCAGGGCAGTTGTAGCAGGGCAGTATCCAGGTCAATCTGCTATGGAAATAATGTTATTATAGCTCCCCCTACAGTATAAGGTCAACCATGTTATCTTCTTCCCCCCAGATCTGCTGCTGATACTGTACCTGTCATTTAATTGCTCCACAGTGCATGCTTCTTCCCCAGTATATCTCTGACTTTTGAATCACCCTGCTGTACACACAGCAGTCTTCATTAAAGAGTAAGTAGCAGGTTTCTGAAACATATAGCGTTACATGTCCCCACGCGTTGTTACAACTGTTTAAATAATGTACCTGTCATTTTTATTTACATTGTTAACATCCTGACAACGTTTTACACTTATACCTTTAAAGTCTGTTTCAAAGCTGTTTTCAAAATGTCTGCTCTAGTGCACTGTAGTGTAAGGATTATTGCTCACATTGTCAAGCAGGTAACACAGCAATAATGTGGCATGGAAAAGAAAAGAGCTTTGAAACAGACATTAATTTTTCTTTCATTGTTAACAACCTGACAACTTTTTATACTTAAACTTTAATGTCTGTTTCAAAGCTCTTTTCAAAATGGCCGCTCTGGTGCACTGGGGTTTGAGATCTGTCCTCTAAATCACTGCAGGAAAAAAAAGAAAAAAACATAACAACAAGTACTCTGGATTTTCTTTTCCATACCACATTATTGCTGTGTTACCTGCTTGACAATGTGACCAATAATCCTTACACTATCAGTGCACTAGAGCAGACATTTTGAAAACAGCTTTGAAACAGACTTTAAAGGTATAAGTGTAAAACGTTGTCAGGATGTTAACAATGAAAAATTACAGGTACATTATTTAAACAGTTGTAGCAACACATAGGGACGTATAATGCTATATTTTTCAGAACCCCACTACTCTCTTTAATGTCTTAAAAATGGTTAGTCGTGTGCAATTAGGTGAGTCTCATTTATAAAGGTAATAATATTATCTGCTAAATGAAATATATGCCAGATTGTGCTTTCAGTGTTGTTATTTTGACATGTAGATTGTGTGGTCACTATCCACAACCATCAGAAAATTCATTTAAGGCCACCCCCTTATAGAAGCCCAATAGCTTTTTTATAGCAGCTGAATGTAGCAGCACTGAGAAATATATAACTGGAGATCAGGGGTTATTTTTGGCATGTTGACTGCGCTTAGAAATCTCCTCCTGCTAATATGGGGATGGAAGGGGTGTGTAGTAAAGAAGCACATGATTAGGATATTAGCTGGAAGGGAACTAGGAGCTGCACTGCAGCCTGTGCGTGACGTGATTACAAATAGCCGGTACACAGAGAGAAAGAAGCGGCAGGGAAGGCAGGGCTGCAACACTCCACCCTGTGCACTGCAGATACAAACCTAATTAAATCACAGCACACAGCATTGCAAGGCTATTGGGTATAGAGCTATACAAAAAAAACAAAGCCACTCCAGTAACCAAGCATATGCTTAGCGTCACATTTACACATCTTGTTAATAAAACATTGATTCTATGTTCTTAACTCTTTAAGTACCACACTTCTCAGGCAAAAAAAAAAAAAAGAAAAAAGAAAAATTGAATATGGAAACTATCTATTGTATTGTAAAAAAACACAGATATATCACACCCAGAAAGTGAATAACCCAGAAAGTGTTAATAAGCAAAAACAATCAACCAATCAATCAATCTTTATTTTATATAGTGCATTTCATAGTGGACCACCATTACAAAGCACTTTACAAGTTGCAGTAATAACAAGAAAATCTATTTGCTATACATGCTATACAGTAAAACAAACAAAAAATGCATAATACATTAAATGCAGTGGAAAGTGCATAATACATGATAGTAGCATAATACATGAAATAGTACCAGCAACATAGCAGTTAATAGCAGACATCAGGCTTAAAGAGCATGGAAAGCAAGAGAGAACAAAGAGTGGGAGCCATGAAGCTAAAAGAGCGTTCTCCAAGTGTGGTGCACTTTTGCGTGGGGATAACAAGCAGGCCAGAGTCGGAGGACCTCAGCTTGCGGGCAGGGACATAGCGGGTCAGCAGGTTGAGGAGGTATTCGGGACCTGTGTGATGAAGGGCATTGTTGGTGAGCAGGAGAGTTTTATGTGATCACATTTTTTACATCTGGTAAGGATCCTGGCAACATTCTGAACTAGCTGCAGTCGGTTTATGGTGTGTGCTGGGAGACCACCCTATAGAGAGTTGCAGTAGTCGAGTCGAGAGGAGACAAATGCATGACAAAGTATCTCCGCATCTGGGAGGGAAAGGTAGGGACGGACTTTGGAGATGTTTCGAAGATGGTAGAAGGAAGATTTGACCATGGAGGAGATGTGGGCATCAAAGGAGAGGTTGCTGTGAAGAAGTAAACCAAGGCTTCGTACTGTGGGGGAAGGCAGCAGCAGACAGTTTCTGAGGTTCAGGTCAACTATATTTAGATTCTTAAGTTGAGTTTTAGATCCTACTAGAAGTAATTCAGATTTGCTAGTGTTCAGCTGAAAAAAATTGGCAGACATCCAGGCCTCGATGTCTTGAATGCCAGCCAAGATCCGGACCATGGCAGAGGGGCTTCCAGGGTCGAGTTTTAAGTAGAGCTCGGTGTCGTCAGCATAGTAGTGAAACATGAGGCTGTGTTGGCGGATGAGGTGACCCAAGGGAAGCATATAGATATTGAAGAGAAGGGGCCCAAGAACAGATCCTTGGGGGACACCATAAGTGACCGGTTTTGCAACACCACTGCATCCAGCATAGAAAACAGACTGCATGTGTCCGGATAGGTAAGAGGATATCCAGGAGAGACAAGTTCCAGAGATTCCAGCATACTTCTGAAGGCGGTCAAAAAGAATGCCATGATCTATGGTGTCAAAAGCGGCTGTTAGGTCAAGGACAGAGGGAGCACCAGCATCAGCATTGAGCAGGAGATCATTGAGTAGTTTCAGTACTGTGATGCGGCCAGAAACCAGACTGTAGAGATTCGAGCAGATTGTTATCCGTGAGAAGTTTCATCAGCTGACTGGCTACAGCCCTTTTGAGAGTTTTTGAGAGAAAAGGGAGAATGGAGATGGGGTGGAAATAAGATAAGTCAGCTGGGTCAAGGGAGGGTTTTTTGAGTACTGGTGTAACCGGGACAAGCTTAAGGGCAGCAGGAACCGAACCAGAATCCAGGGACAGGTTGAGAGTGTGCATAATGGAGGGAGCAAGATCAGAAGCACAGAGACGGACAAGGTTAGTTGGCCAGGGGTCCAGGGGCATGTGGCAGTAGTTGATTTCAACAGTAAGCCAGAAACATCAGCAATGAAGAGAGGAGAGAAGGAGGAGATGGCAGGAGGGGCAACCGGAGGGGTGTCAAGGTGGTCAAGTAATAAACTAAATCTCCAGAGCACGAAAAGAAGGAGCCACTGTTGTCTCCAGATATAGAAGTGGAGGAGCCACCTGGGGACCTGGGTCCATGCGTCAGGTGCTTCTAAAGCTGCCACTACCGGGGTGTCCTGTGTTGCTGCCAGCACTGCCACTGCTGGAGTACCTTGTATTGTTGCCAGCGTCGCCAACAGCAAGCCTGGGGCTTGTGCCACTGCTATCCTCAGGAGAGGAGTCCCAAGAAGGGACAAAGGGAATTTAGGGGGTAGGCTGAGGGTTACAAGGACACCTCTTTATAGAAGCCCAGTAGAAAGCATGGAGCTAATGTTAGGGTCAGCTGGCATCAACATTCCCTCTCACCTACCCAGAATGGCCATATGTGTTGTACACATGGGGGGAGGATATGTGGTAGAGTAGGTGTTCCTGACCCTAATTTGGAGGCTTTAGGAACCTGGGGGTTAGGAAAAATCTACTTCATCTTTGTAAAGATGGCTACAAGAGGTAGCCATCTTAGGAAAGAAATAAATAATTATTAGTTGATTGAGACACGTGTGCACACTTAGCCCCTGCATAAAGGGAAGGGAAACCCTGTGGACAAGGGAGAGCGAGGCTAAGACCTAGGAGCACATAGAGAAAGAAGGCCTGAGAGCAGCAGGTTGTGCTTTCTATCCTGCACCGGGATTGCTGTAGCTTGGGTGCCATTTTGTTAATTTGCTTTAGAGTTTGTGTTGGGTAAGAGTTTTGTTTAAACCTGTTATTTGTGAATTCATAAAAGTGCACGGACGTGCTTTAAACTGCAGTTTCTGAGTCTGGGTTTGCTATTCCTGCCGTTGACCAGCCTTTACTGCCAGTCACGTTACCGCAGCATATATATTAATGGTACTTACAAATGCAGGAGTGTTTGCTGAATTAAACCTTGGGTTTATTATATTAATATTTATAATAATTTATTATGTGGGAAAGGCTATAACTTTTCACCCTGTAATTTGAATATTTAATAGTACCTCAGCCTCAACCAAGCACATCTCCAGCTTGTCTTGACTAATGACTTGATTACCTTCTGTGCAATGCATTGTTAGTATTACAGCAGCTGTGCTGTTTATAAGGGGTTATTGACTTGCATTATAATACTTGGTGGTAAATATACACATTTAAATTAGAATAATGTAGAATTTTCATATTTGTTGGCTGTGTATTGTTTTATATAGAATACAATGGAAAATCACATACATTGAAATTATTCAAATGACAAATAACTTTACATCTTTAAATAACTAAATAAATTCAAGCCCTGTGAATAGGGACTATAGCTGTTTTTAATGCATTAAGGGTAACAAGAAATTATCTCTTTAATGGCTGTCCTAATCCAACCTACAATCTACCTAACTCGTATTAACATCAATCATAGGGCTAAATCTAAAAAAAATTATACTAAAAGAAACGTAATAAATTCAATTACAGATGTTTCTCAACTCAGACATTTAATGTAGAGTTTTGTAAGTGGTAGTATGTTGTTTCTTTATTTGTTTTAGAATTGTAATGGATGTTTTTTTTGTTTGTTTGTTTCAGAAAACAATGTGCCGGTTATGGTTATTTTGCTACAGAAACAAACAAACAAACAAAAAATAAATAATAAATATACACAGTTAATGATATTTGTAACACTGCAAAATGCATACAGTGCAATAATAAATGCATGCAAAGACATATACAGTACAATTCTTCAGTTTGTAAAAGTGACTTTAGAAATCCCTGTTTCAACCCTTCCAGCCCAGTGCTTCCTCGACTGTGTGTGTCTTTCTCTTAGTGCTGTTTCTCACAATGAATTTCGAAGGGTTTTCTGAACTGTTTCCACAAGCACTCTAATGAGAACATGCATTGCAATGTATTTCATTTAGGAAAAAACAAAACGGCTCTGTTTTAATAAGATATATTTCCTCATTGTTGAATGCTAAACTTAATTGCAGAAAAAAAAAAAACATTATGGGCCCTGCATGCAAAGGTAATTAAATAATTAAAATGCTGTTTATTTGTATTAATAAATACAAAAAATCCTTAAATAACTCATGAGTTAAAGCTTTGTAAAAAGGGCACTATATAACATGTACTGTACTTTGGAATAAGTTGTAAGGATTTTGAAACTCTTGCCTATGTGTTGCCCTGGTCTTGTAGGGAGTCTGAAATACACTTTCAAGTATCCCACTTCAAATGCAAAACAGGATGAAATGCATTTTTATTTGTGGCAAAGCAACTTGTAAAAGGGCTTAAATAAATAATTTGTAGTATGATTTTAACCAAGGCACGTGCCTCGAGTGGAATAGGGGAATGCCCTTTCACAGCTTGTGTTAAGCTTGTCCTGGGTGGCTTATGTTGTGTTGAGCTGCCTTTAATAGTGAGATACTGTACATCTATAGGTAATTATATTTGATTAAATCTTAGTATTGAACCAACAAGAACCCTCGGAATGATGGTTAAAGGAACGAATTAAAGACCATGTTTCAGTAAAAGCCAACATATGTATTGTTAGTGTCATTTTGAACACCGTTGTGTACACCATCGAGTATATCTATTTTCTACAAAACCCCACAGTGGCAAAATGTAAGAATAAAAGCTTAACAGCTTTTTTCTGCTCTATGCTGATGGAGTAATATGACCTTTTTTTGTTGTTGTTGTTGTTTTAACTCAGTCTCCTTCTGCTTAGCAGGGGAGAAAATGGAAACGGTAATGTCCTGAAATGGTTTTCAGCTCCTAGCAAGTCGAAGGGGTTGACCAGACATGTTAAATGTAACTGTAAACAACTCTGATTTTTGACACTGACAGAACTAAATCTCGTCAATTGTACTCATCCTGAAATGTAAATATCTGATGCAGATTATCAAGAACATAAACATGATGAAATCAATAAATATGTTTTTTTCTTCTTGTGTAGTATACTGTCATACAGTATGTCTTGATTTAATATAAACGTAAAAGCTTGGTTTTACCACTTATTAAATACATAAACTTTCCAAAAGCAACATTAGTAGAATATTGCCTTCCAGTTTCACTTTCAAATAAGTAGCATTGTTAGAATGAATTACTATTTTTATTGCTATACAAATTATTGCAAAAGGATTAAATCTGACCCACATGCTTGTTACCAGCGGAATGGAACTATTACTAACATTCAATACTGCAGGTAAAAGTAAAAAGCTACAAATGAAAACAAATATATATATATATATATATATATATATATATATATATATATATATATATATATATATATGTATTTCCATGCCTCTTTCATAAAATAACGTCAGGATTATTATAATACTTTAACAAACTTACCAAAGAAGAATAGCCCAAATATAAAAAAAAATACATTGTGTAGAATGAGATGTATGGAAAGTGATACATCTGCGGTATTTATGCTGCATTAAATAAATGGAAACTTAGCTCGACAGCTCTACACAGACATTTCCAAAATAAAGCTCATTGAAAAGTGACCATTTATAATACAAACACCAAGCAGTGTTCACAAACTGGTAAACCAGGTTAAAATTGTCTAAAAATGCATTTGATGGACGGATAATAACAAATACAAATGTAATTTAAAATATTACTATAGATTATAGTTAACAAAATGCACAGTAAGTCATGGACATAAAAAATCTGTAACAGCACAGGTATGGTAGAATGTCACACTTGATATATATGCCATGTCAAAATTCTGTGACATCGTCGATGATGTTATTTTTTATTTATCCATTTTTTTACAGCTGCTTGCGAGAGGGGTGGGGGGTGAAATGAATCAGTGACAGGAAATGTTGATGTAAATAACACTTTCATTTCAAGATTTAAAGTATTCAAGGCATGTATGCTAGTCTGCTGCAAGCTAACGGATAGCATCTGACATAACATGATTGAGATAACATGATCTCCATCTTATTGCAGCATTTACAATCTTAATTTGAGCAGCGAGTAAACACAGGCTATAAACTAGAAATGTATTGAGGGTCAGTTAGTGCTTTAATTTGGCTATATATATATATATATATATATATATATATATATATATATATATATATATATATATATATATATTTAATGTATTTTTATGTAAACCAAACCAAAACCAAAAGAAGCAAACACAATGAAAACAACATATAATAGATTGTGACTTGATAAAATTAAATTACATACCTACATACAAAGGAAAGCACTATGATACAGTACATCGGGCCCTATATATTTATAATGTAATTACCGTGGTCCTTACTATGACACTGTAATTAATATCAATTTGTGTTGACCTCCTTTGCAAAAACCTACTGTATTGAGTATTCAATAGAAGACAAACACAGAATGATCTGTGTCTTGTTTTATCATGGCAAATATTTAAAAAAGCAAATTAGAAAAGGACATACCAGTATGCCATGAATCCTAAGCTATTATGTTATGTCATACACATCCTGTTTTCCTTGCCTGTTTCTTTTTTTTTTTTAGAGCAACACAAAAACCACTTCACGGCTTTGCAGATTGAGAGGGCTGAACCACTTGTTAGAATCCTATTCTCCTCTGTTTTAAGTTGCCAGCATTACCAGTGATGAATTACCAGTACTTAACATCCCCAAAACCTAAACGCACGCCTCTCAGGTTGCATTAAGTTAAATGTCAGGCAAAATGAAAGCAAGCGGTACTCTTGTCTCTAGAGCTGTGTCTGTGAGGGAAAAAAAAACTTTTTTAGGAAATGTACATTTCTTACCTTGAGAAGAAATCCAACCTTTCAGATTAATTCTGGTTGCTTTAGCAGGCCATTCTGAAAATAACAAATAATGTGAAAGGATACATTCGTACACCTCCTGTTCTTGTTCCAATGGCCACAATTTTTTGCACTGGGTCGAAAGCCAAGGCAGTGGGCTGATATGGGAAGCCATGACGTACCGTCTGAAACAAAATAGAAATTTATATTTTGAATTAGGATTTTGACAAGTCACAATGTTGTTGAAGGAAGCCAACAGCTTCATTAGTCTTCCATTATTTTATTAAGAACAATATTCAGATAATATTGAAGAAAGACTAGAACAATATCAACTGTTGGCTTTAACTTCAAACTGGGGCATTGATTCTATCCATCACTTGTTCTCAATAAGTTAAAATGCATAAATAAAAGTGAAAAAATGGCAAATTAAGCCACTGATGTGCTGTGTTCAACTATGAACATGTTTGGAAATGTTTAAATAATGAATTCATCACAAAACTTCGCTGTTAGCTACCAAACGTCCCAGTTTGGCCGGGACAGTCCTAGTTTCAGAAAGGCTATCCCAGTGTCCCGAACCAATTGTAGAAATCATGATTGTGTCCCGGTTTTAAGTTTTTCGTCCAGGGTGCTGGCTGGACTGATGAAACTATTTTCCTTGTGAGTACCACGTGCTTCTACCAACGTCAGTATATTTTGGTAGTTTAACACCAGCTGACTGGCACAGGAACAGACATGTAGGCTACACATAGAAAAAAGTGCGCTAGGTATTTATTTAATTTTACTACAGTACTGTATACTTGGGGCTCTTCATTTTCAGTTTTTATTTTTGATCATGTGATGTCTCTTTTTTTTGGAGTGTTTTTTGGAGTGTTGATTGTAACTTGATTCTGCTTCATTAATTGATGTACAAAAAAAGAAAGACAGCTCCTTATTTTTAATTCAAATCGAACGCAAATTGTGAGAGGAAACTATTATTTGCAAAACAGGTTATAATATTTTTGCAACAAGTCATTAAGATTTTAAATCCGCGAAAAGCAATTTTAATGAAGGAGCTGCTTTTTTTTTACATTATCAAAGAAACCAAATTATAGTCTCATTCAACTAAAGTGATCTTGTTTCACAATCAACTGCTTTTCCAAGAGTTTAATTAAGAAATTAAACTGTGGAAGCGATAGGAAAGTGACAGCGTGGGAGAAGTACGAGTGGACAAGTACATCACAGTTAGAAGCAGTAAGGAGAGACTACATCTTTAATTCCTTTAATCAGAAAACACTGCAGCTAAAGTCTAACAATTACGTGTCTTTTTCTGATAACAAGCTGAAACTCAGAACAGCTGATTCAAATTCGCAGAGGTTCTGAGACACGGGGGAGGGGCGGAGCCAACAGCAAACAAACAAAAGCCAGCCAGTGTTCACAGCGACAGCGTGTGGAAGCGCAGCATGGGAGAAGAACGAATGGACAAGTACATCACAGTTAGAAGCAGTTTGAAAGCAGGTTGACAGCTGCAGAAGCTAAACTGAACTTCCAAAAAACAAACAAACATGGTCTTCAAGTCAGTAATCTGTGACAACTGCATGATGTGAGAATCCGAGAAAACCCAACAGAGCTCAACCAAGTGTGTGTAAAGTGCCACACGATCCAGGACTTGCTTCAACTAGTAAGTCTGTTAGAAATGGAGCTGGAGGAAATGAGACAGCAACAGGAACTTGAGGAGCTGACACACCCACAATTCATGGAAGTCTGCACCCCTAGCAGACTGAAATCACCAGGGAGATGGAAGAGAGTCGAAACAGCTGGTTCAGATAGGCAGAAGCAGGGAAAAAAGAAACTTCGTCAAACACAACCACCAGAAATCCAAACATCCAACAAATTTTAACCACTTCAACATTTAGATGACCAAAACCAACATCAAGAGAATGAAAGGAACAACATCCAGGACCCTATAAACAGTGCTGACCAGGCAGCAAAAAGAAGGGAGGTCATGATTGTTGGGGACTCCATATTGAGAAACACAGCAAGTTCAGTTCGCAGTTTGGACCCCCTTACTACAACAGTGTGCTGCCTTCCAGGAGCCTCTGTCACGCACATCACTGAGAACGTGAACAGGCTCCTAGAACGAACAGGAGACGACCTGGTAGTAGTCGTCCACATCGGTACAAACAACATTGGAAGAGACAGGCCAAGATCCCTGCAAAACAAGTTCAGAGAGCTAGGAAGGAAATTAAAAGACAAGACCAAAACTGTGGTATTTTCTGGGATACTGCCTGCACCTCGCAAAGGACCATATGGACAGCTGGAAATACAAAATCAAAGTGCATGGCTGAAATCGTGGTGCACGCAGGAAGGCTTCACCTTTCTTGAACATTGAAGCACATTCTACAACCAGGACTATCTATATAGGTGGGACAGACTGCACTTAAACAGAAGGGAACCAATCTACTTGGAGAAAGGATCCTTGAGGAGGTCCAGAAGCATTTAAACTAGAAAGGAAGGGGGAAGAAAACAAAAAAAACAGAAGGGAGACCACATCAAAACAAGGGCAACAACTCAGGTAAGACAACTATTAAATGTATTTATCTTAATGCTAGAAACAAAATGTTAGAACTTGAAGCTACTGCACTAACAAGTAACTAGGATGTGATAGGTGTTACAGAAACTTGGTTGTCTGAGAGTGATGGAGACGAATATAATATTAGTGGGTACACACTGTATAGGAAAGACAGGCAGGACAGAAGAGGCAGAGGGGTAGCGCTATACATAAGAAATAGTCTTGAAGCCCAGGTGTTAAATCTGGACAAAGTAAACAACGCCGAATCAATATGAGTCAGAATAATGGACAAAAATTCAAAGGGCATAATAATAGGAGCATGCTATAGACCGCCAAATTCAGACGCTGAGCAAAATAATCTGTTATACAATGACATTAGAAATGCGTGTAGCAAAGGAGAAGCCATACTAATGGGGGATTTCAGCTTCCCCCGTATAAAATGGGAAAACCCGGTGGGGAGCACGACGGACGAAATTGAAATGGTGGAAATGACAAATGACTGCTTCCTAATGCAATTTGTCAAGGCACCGACTAGAGGGGAGGCATGTCTTGATTTAGTCTTTTCAAATAATGAAGACAGAATAACTAAAATAGAGGTCAGAGAGCCATTGGCAAACTCAAACCACAACATGGTCTCATTTGAAGTATTTTTTAAAACCCCAAAATTAATGACTAAAGCTAAGGTTTAAAATTTTAGAAAAGCAAACTATGAAGGTATGAAACAGAGACTAACAGAAGTAGATTGGAGTAAAATAGAGAAAACATCCACAGAAAAAGGATGGCTGTTTTTTTAAAAAAAATGTAGCTAGAGGCGCAAAACAATTACATCCCAAAAGTAGACAAATCTAAATCTAAAACAAAATGGCCAAAATGGTTTAATAGATCAATTAAAAAAATATTCAGCGAAAAAAGGCATTTTACAGAGCGTTTAAAAGGGACCAAAAACAAAGTACACAGAAAGAGTACTTGGAACTGCAAACACAAGTCAAAAAGGAAGTTAGAAAGGCCAAGAGAGAGATAGAAATCAATATTGCTAAGGGGTCTAAAACCAATTCCAAAATGTTTTTCCAATATTATAACAGCAAAAGAACATTCAAAGAGGAGGTTAAAAGTCTAAGAGACACAAATGGCAAAGTCATAGATGAAGAAAAAAAAATAGCAAATATATTAAATTATTACTTTTCACAGGTTTTTACAAAGGAGGACACAGACAACATACCCCACATGTCGACCTGTTCCTATCCAATTTTAAATAACTTTAGCATAACAGAGGCAGAAGTGTTAAAGGGACTAGGAGCTCTTAAAATAAACAAATCCCCTGGGCCAGATGAGATCCTCCCAATAGTACTCAAAGAAATGAAAGAAGTTATTTACAAACCGCTAACCAAGATCAGCAACAGTCTCTTGACACAGGGGTTGTACCGACAGACTGGAAAATTGCAAACTTAATACCGATCCACAAAAAGTGAGACAAAACCGAACCAGGTAACTACAGACCAATAAGCCCGATTTTTATTATATGTAAACTTATGGAAACTATAATAAGATCTAAAATGGAAAATTACCAATATGGTAACAATATCCTGGGAGACAGTCAGCATGGCTTTAGGAAAGGGAGATTGTGTCTAACTAACCTGCTTGACTTTTTTGAGGATGCAACATTGACAATGGATAATTGCAAAGTATACGACATGGTTTATTTAGATTTCCAGAAAGCTTTTGACAAAGTCCTGCATAAAAGATTAATTCTCAAACTGAACGCAATAGGGATTCGAGAAAATGCATGCCCATGGATTAGGGAGTGGTTAACATGTAGAAAACAGTAAGTATTAATTAAAGGAGAAACCTCAAAATGGAGCGAGGTAACCAGTGGTGTACCACAGGGATCAGTATTAGGTCCTCTGCTATTCCTAATCTACATTAATAATTTAGATTCTGGTATAGTAAGCAAACTTGTTAAATTTGCAGACGACACAAAAATAGTAGGAGTGGCAAACACTGTTGCAGCAGCAAAGGTCATTCAAAATGATCTAGACAGCATTCAGAACTGGGCAGACACATGGCAAATGACATTTAATAGAGAAAAGTGTAAAGTATTGTATGCAGGCAAAAAAAATGTGCATTGGGATCTGAAGGGATCTAAGAAAAAGACCTAGGAGTTTATGTTGACTCAGAAATGTCTTCATCTGGACAATGTGGGGAAGCTAAAAAAAGGCCAACAAGATTCTTGGGTATATTGTGAGAAGTGTTGAATTTAAATCAAGGGAAGTAATGTTAAAACTTTACAATGCATTAGTAAGACCTCACCTAGAATATTGTGTTCAGTTCTGGTCACCTCGTTACAAAAAGGATAGAAAGAGTGCAAAGAAGAGCAACCAGAATTATCCCAGGTTTAAAAGGCATGTCTTATGCAGACAGGCTAAAAGAATTGAATCTATTCAGTCTTGAACAAAGAAGACTACGCGGCGATCTGATTCAAACATTCAAATCCTAAAAGGTATAGACAATGTCAACCCAGGGGACTTTTTTGACCTGAAAAAAGAAACAAGGACCAGGGGTCACAAATGGAGATTAGATAAAGGGGCATTCAGAACAGAAAATAGGAGGCCCTTTTTTACACAGATAATTGTGAAGGTCTGGAACCAACTCCCCAGTAATGTTGTTGAAGCTGACACCCTGGGATCCGTCAAGAAGCTGCCTGATGAGATTCTGGGATCAATAAGCTACTAACAACCAAACAAGCAAGATGGGCTGAATTGAACACAGAATAACACCAAAATGAAAAATGTTAGTTTGTTAGTTTCAAACAAAAGTGACAAATCATTCTGTAAATTGGTACAACCAACAAAAAATGTACAACACTTTCTTCAAATTGGTTCCTAGCATATAAGGGATGCTTATCTCTATTCACACAGATGCTGTGGCACAATATAAACACCTGTACCTGTTCACACAGAGGCTGCATCACTATATGAGCACCTGTGCCATTTAAATGTATTACACCTACATCTACAGTAAAATGTTTCTAACTTCCACATGGTATTGAAAATTAGCATTCCTCCTTCAAAAAAGTCCATGATCCCCAGTTATGAATCCCTGATTCTAAATTCCATGCGGTGACTCCTCATTATTTCTGACAACCTGTCTCTCTCCTTACATGTCTGGTTCAGCGAGGGACTATTGTACACACATTTTTGTAGAAAATTACATTTCGATAGAAAGATTTCAGTTTTACCCATTCCCACCCACTGGCTCACCATGTGTCCTGGTTTAGCCTCCCAGAAATTTGGTAGCCTCAATGTTAGCCTATGTTCGCAGCCATCAGAAGTAAAAAAGCTTAACAATTTTAAGCAGGTGTTATTATTCTATTTCCATATAAAGAGAAAATATACAGCTATGGCCAAAAGTTTTGCATTACCCTAGAATTATCTAATTTTGCTTAATAAAGTTGAATGCAAATTGCTGAATAATGTTAATGTATTGCACACGCTTTGTAGTTTTTGATATGCTTAACAAAAAACTGACAAAAATGGAAAAATATGACATTCCAAAATCTAATATGAAAGCACACGATTTCTGAAAAAGGGCATCACAAATCTTGACACATGTTACTCAATTAGAAGTAATCAAAAGATGACAATTATAAGTGGTAACGAGTACATTTAAGCTACAGAAGCATGATTTTTACACAGATTTTGTAACTTCAGAGCAAGCCATGGGGAAACACGCTCAGCCATCATTGCTCTTCTAGCGGTCGTCAGATAGCCAACAGAGGTTATGCCAGCCAAGATACAGTATCAAGGATCAGCTGGAAGCTGTAAAGCTGCTCCCAGGTCTGGATGCCCAAAAGTCAGCACTGCACACCAGATGAAAGATACAAGCCAGATTGTATCGTCCCAACAACGAAGCATCCGGAAACTGTCCAGATCTGCAGATATTTTTCTGCCAAATGTACAGGATCCCTACTCATTTTACTGAAGAGGGCATCTATGAACAAGGACAGGTACCTGAAAACACTCCAAGACCACCTCCCTGCAGCTTAGAACCATTTTCCAAACAGTGATTTCTACTTCCAAGACGACAGAGCCCCTTGCCATCGAGCCAAAGAAGTGAAGAAATGGTTAGAAGACAACAGTATCATGCCACTGCAATTTTGGCCTGGAAAGTCACTGGATCTCAATCCTATTGAGAATGTTTGGGGTCTGACAGGACAGTTCATGCCTGAGAGGATTAAGGAAGTCTTAAAACACAATGGAATGCAATGGAAAATATTAAGTACTACTATTATGGTTTCCGGTACACTTTTGCAATATCATTTTGTAGTTCATTTGATAGCAATAAATAAAATAAAATATCTAAATTATTTTCTTTTTTTTTTTTTTTAAATGATGTATCAATGCTAAACGTTTGGCTATAGCTGTACACTATACAGCTGTGTTAAACATATCTGCATGGTCCCTTAACATTCTGATGGTATATACCGGTACTCATTTGGTAAATAACACCCTGGATGTTATTGCTGAAAAGATCAGAAATAAACACACAAGTTCAGCTTATCTTTGCTAGGTGTTCTAATTTGTTTTACATCATTTCATACATATCAAGGAAACAGCACATGACTTTGTAAAGCGATATGCTTTACTTGGGTGTTTTGTCTCTGTGAAACAGGAGTAAACCAAGAAACACAAAGAACCACAAATAAACAACCCAGAACCAAAATCAAATAATGCACTTAGAGTAAATCAAAACCCATCACATCACTAAGTAGCCTACTAAACAAAATACTGAGGTTTTAAAATAAAGCAGTCCTGTTATCATCAGTCAACCTACTGCTAATTAAGGTCTCAGGGAACTGTTTTATTTAGCCTCTTTTCCTAGCTATGCCCTGCGTGGAGCTGTTTTCATGCTTGCTTTAGCCTTGCATGTGGCCTTTGAGCATGAAGTGGGAGATGTAACAATCAGGGTGACAAATAAGCTGCTCATTATCCTTCCAGCTAAAAAGAATCTGCTTCATATTAACCTCTGATTTATGTATCACTCCAACCTGTGAGCTAGGGGAGCTCAAGGTCATGAACTACAGATTTAGGTAAATACAAATATGGGCAAATTAACAGAAAGGGACTCGTAAGTTACAAGAGGAGGTATTGTGCATCGGGTCTGGGATCTATAGTTATGGCCAAAAGTTTAGCATCACCCTATACAATGAAATCCTTTTTGCTTCATTGTCGAATGAAATCTGCTGAACAATGTTACGTTAACATATTGAATTACATACCGATTTGTAATTTTCCATATACTTAATGAAAAACTGAAAAAATGTGACATTTCAAAATCTAACATGAAATGCTGTACTACTATTATGTAGTTTCTTTGATTACATGATGTTAAATTAAAGATCTAAATTATGTTCATATGTTTGTTTTTTTTTTTTTGTTTTTTTTTAAAAATGATGTCGCAATCCTAAAATTCTAGATGATGCAAATCTTGTGGACGGAGCTGTCCAGGTCACTTCACACGTTTTGTACAGAGTTGATGGGTTGCAACCAGTGGGGTTGGCTTGAGGAACAGAATCATAACCATTTTTCTATATTGTTCCTTTAAAATTCAAGCATTTCAGTAACATTTTCAGCTATGCAATTTAATGATGCTTTAACAGCTAAGGGGTCTATTACATTGATCTAAGCAATGGCAGATCTAAATACCGTTTGTGTTTAAATATTAAAATACTGCAGGAATAAAACTCATTTTAGTACTTATCTTAAAGTACTAAAGAGACTTACACAGACTGTCATAGATGGCAAAGTTCCCTTCTTTAATGATTTAAACAATTACGTTATTCAGAGTCACCGTCATTTAGATCCACTGAATAGACCCCAAGATATTTTTGTTTTTTTGTAGTTAAATTACTACATGACAAACAAGCACTGTTGAGCAGTTCCTGGTAGGTAACCATTTACTGTACATTTCAACATAGCGAAGATAAGAAAATTGATTTAGTTCCCACCCCACGAGGGTATGCAATCTATTATACATAAAACACTACCATCTTTACTGGCATGTAGAACTGTATACGCTTTGAGGATAGTACTGGGTGCATTAAATATGTATTTGTCTTGATTCTTTTGTATGTCTTTCCTATTATTGTTTTTAGCCTTGGACTCTCCTTCCAGAAAGGCTGAGCAATCTTCCTATTATGCATGAGATGTGCGATTAATTTGTATGGTCCAATGTAAACAAACTAATTCCTGTCTTGCTGTCTGGTCTCTTCATTGTTCACTGTGAAAGGTCACTAACAGCCAAGAATCATAGTTACAGAAGAAATATTTTCAAGTATCCTCAAAAATAACAATGAAATAGCCTTGCCCAACTGGAACCCACTTGTCAGTACGTCACTCACAGAAATGTCATGTTACTACCAGGAAAACCAACTTAAGGCAAACCCAAGCAAAACACAGATATGCACCTTACTCCTGAGGAACCGCAAAGAAAAGCGAACACTGCATGTCAGCTAAGAGGGTGCAAAACTGACTCATCACAGCCACCCTGTGTACCTGGGAGTGACCCTAGACTGAGCACTGACATATAAACAGCACTGTATGAACATCAAGGCTAAAGTGGGTACACGGAACAGCATCCTGCGAAAACTGGTCAATTCCAAGTGGGGAGCCCAACCAACCACCCTACGCAACACCGCCCTAGCACTGTTACACAACAGCAGAATATGCCTATTCTACGTGGGTGCGACAAGCCATGTTAAACATGTCAACATCGCGCTGAACGATACTTGCCACATCGTCACTGGGTGTCTTAAGGCTACCCTGGTACATTGCCTGCATGCCCTAGCTGGAATTGCCCCACCAAACATAAGAAGAAAGATAGCAGGAGACAATGACAGTCTAAAACAAGAAACTGGCAAACACCACCCGCTCCACAAACACAAATATGTCCACGACGCCTGACCTCAAGGATGAGTTTTCTCACCACGACAGAACCACTAATAACCTCAGAGAAATCTAATACAGAGAGCCTCTGGCGGAAGGAGTGAGAGGAACTTGGGGACAGATCAATAGAATGGAGCGATAGAGGTATTCTACCAGTGGAAGAGATGGCATCTGGAGGCTCCCATCGCTGGTTGTCCTGCAGATGCCTAAACAGACTTTGAGTGCAGATTGGGAGATGTAAATCCCTAATGAAAACCTGGGGATTGTGTGAGTCAGAGCAGTGTGTTTGCCAGTAAGATATGCCAGTATAAACTGCAGCTATATATAGAACTCTGGTTTAGGCACCACATGATAAATTGGATCTGCAACCATTTACTCCTGACACTTTTGTTTTTCTGTTATATTTTTCTATGCTGAATAGCACAGCAGGTGTGATATTGGGCGTCTGCTATCATGAGTAATAAATAATGATATTTGTTATTTCATGAAAAAAGGGCATATGCCATCCTGCTTAAAATAATACAGCTGAAGAAGCAGGCAGAGGAGGGGAAACTGTTAGCATTCACAAATGTCTCTTTCCCTGGAAAAAGAACATTCAAATTCCAATGGATCAGTAAACTGGAACTGTCTTTCATCAATCAATAAGTCATGTCTCAGAGCATAAAGAAAAAGAAAAGCCATGCACTCTTAGCCATCGATCTAATTGTTCATCTGTCCAGGTCACATCCTTAATAATAATTATGTACCATAAACTGTGGTACAGTAACTAGCTTTTTATTTTTAACCCATTGGGTCCTACGCAAAAAAGAAAACAATCCGAAGGTACTGTTACTGCAATGCCACACTGGAATAAAAGACAGAACACTGTCCTCTGCTATTAAATCGTGTGCAGTACTGTTCTGATGCACATACTCGGTTGGAGGCCATTGGTGATCTTGTCTTTTTAATAATTGTGTACTTTTTAGTAAGAACATTTAGAAAGTTTGGCAAATTTAGTAAAGTAATTTCTGAAACCGTAATGTGCTGTGTTTGAACTAAACTGTATCACAACTTGTTCTCTTGATCAACCTTTTCCCTCTTTTTAATAAAAATCACAAGGGAACAAATCAAGAATGAAAACAAATCTAGCTTGATTTTTGTACTTGTATATTAACAGTAAATCAGGATATAACTGAGAGATGATTGCCCATATCTGTGAATGGGTTATATTTACACTTGTTGCACGTGAACAGACCTCAGCATTCTTGGTATGTTCACTTTGACTCGTGCAGATATTCCCTCATACACAGCAATACAAATACATGCTCATAAAATAGGCTAAAACCTGGACAGACTACGGCGATTATGGTGCTATTTAACAACAGGACCAATTTTACCTTTGTCTGGTGAAAACTAGATTACTATATTGTAGAATATAAATGGGAATACTATGAACACACAGCCGTCCAGCCTTGGCACTAGAAAAAAAAAAGTTTAAATACAAAACAGTTCTGAGAAATCCTTGGTTAGTGGCAATTCTAACATTGGCTTCCTGCTTTCATCTTAGGCTCCATGCTGGGCAGGTTTGAAGCCCAAAAAGCAGGAGACATGACTTGCCTCAATGATCACTTCATTGTTTGTGGGAGAGCAGGGATTGAAATTTAACTCTAACACCATTCTACTGTAGAAAGGCACAAGCGAGGCAGTCAACAAGGTAATATGAAAATAAATGACAAACATGTTTATATGTTTCAATATTCTTCAAATATTGGGATACAGAATAATACAAGTAGCAAAGATACCACTACAGGTACATTCCCCAGTGCTGCATTCTTTCTCATTGTGACAGGGTGAAAACCCTGCACTTGATACATTCGTAAACAGTGTGTATTTTGGAGGTGGTTTGTATTGTATTGTATTGTGTGTGTGTGTGTGTGTGTGTGTGTGTGTGTGTGTGTGTGTGTGTGTATAGGTAGAAATTGTGTGATCTTGACTTGCTTGGGGTTAATTGATCCCTTGCTTAAGATCACCTGATCCTGATTAGCTGGCCGATGTGCAATCAATTAATTAAAGTTGATTTGCCTGCACGGTTGGTGGTTATAAAAGGCTGCATCTAGGCTTTGTGCTTGGTCTTGTAGAGGCTTGGGCTTAGCAAGGAGCTATACTGCTATAACCAGCCAACAGTTGAACCTTATTGTTGTTATTTATTAAAAATCATTAGTGTTGTTTTATTTTGGTTGAAGTACTTTATAGGATCCCTATTTCAAATGCCGCCTGATTTCCTGTGGTTTTGGTTGATAGCTTTTGCAAGCCTTTTACACTCCTATCAACACAGTCAAATAGCTCCCATGTATAAAACTCAAACTACATTAAACAATGCCTATGGAGGTCTGAGGATATTTACAATCCCATTTTATACTGTTATGTATTCCAAACACGGTACACATGGTATGTATGTTATTTTAAATTACTGGTAGAGAAAGCTTTTTTCAATTTCAGTAGTATTGTTATCTGACACATTGCTGTCAGTGGTGTTGTAAGTGAATCCTAACTCACAAGGAACGGCTTGCTTTGAAACAAAAAGTGCCTGCACTGCAACAGTGAATTGAGCCAAGCCAAGTACATACTGTTTCCCACTGGAGATGACAGCCATTGTGAGTTAAAAATCCACTTCGCTGTCCTTCTTTTTTTGAAGCAGCTTTTAATACTTAAGATATTTGCTCATACATTGTTAGATGTCTAAGTGGTATAGGCAAGCAGCTTAAGAAAAAAAAATACACTGCACACAAATGGCTCAAGATTAGCACAGCAACACTTTTATTAAGACTGGCTTGCTGGTTAACAAAACATACACATACTATATCATACTAAAATGTACATTAATTCCCAGAGGAGGTTGATGCACACATATCCATCAGTTTAGACACAGCATGTAGATCATTTTGTACAGCGTTTACCAATATCCTTACTAATGACATGAGCATTCAGCAAAATACACGATTACCTAGAGGTTACCTTCCTTCAATCAATCAATTGAAAACACCAGCCAATACCAAGCACGGCGATGAACAAATTCACTGTGTAAAACAGATTCCACTTCGAAGTGATTGCAACAATAAGAAATTTAGATAGGATGACCAGTATACATCACGATAAATATGTCTCTAAACCAAAAGATCTATTGATCAAGGTTATTACTTGCAGACAATACAGATACAACAATACCCAATGCAGCTATTAAAAAAAGATTAAAAAATATTGTACTATTGTACTGTATTACAATGAAAAAGTATGTTGGCTATATTGAAGTGTTTGCCATTGTGTTACTCTTTTCTACAGACTTCTTTGTTTTTAATAGTAGTGAATATTTATGAAATTCCCTATTGAAATGAACATTGGACAACTGAAACTCTGTATACATATTTTGATAAACGACCATCCAGAAAATGCCTGTGTCGAAATTTTAACTGGTTATTTCTTACATGTTTTTCCTCATGGTTTATCTCTGTACCTAATTCCAATATTCTCTATCCCATTACTTAGAAAGGTTCTGCTCCTGATTTCTTCTAGGGATTAAACCTGTATTAACCTATATAAACTATATTTCAGAATTTGAAGAAGGCTATTCATCTTACTGATAGGTATTTACAATAATCCAATTCAAAATGGGTTTATGGAGTCATGGTGTTCATTTTTACAAAGGTAGCTGGCTAGGCAGACACCGCAAACCATTTATAAAACCTGCAAGCACTACAAAATGGAACACACAAGAACACAGCATACCTATTACCATCCTCCACATGGATTATACAAAATAATGATGTAGAATAAGCTAAGCTGGTTCACATACGAGATGCAGAGCAAACATTGTATGGCTAATACCTTTTTAAAATGAGGGGCTGAAATATATATATGTCGTAGCCTTCCATACCACAAAGGTCTCTTGTCAGATGTCTTTAAAAAAGTTGTTCCATTGTTACGGGAATATTATGTAGCATACACATACCAAGCACATTCCTCATGCTGTAGGGAATGTGCATCCAAGACATGGTACAGTTAAAAAGGGTGGATGAATTGCCTTCTCATGCTAAAATGACATGTAAATGTTTTTTTTCTGTTTTTTTAGTTTTTGTTTTTGCATTGCAACAATTGTATTATTTTCAGGTTTGGTGAATGGATAGCTGATTTCTTTTAGGTCCCTAATATTAAGATAAGATGCAATGCATGTGTGATAGAGAGAGAAAGGATCGATGCTGTAAATCTCCCTCCCGATTAGAAAGGGCGCTGTGTAAGGGGGAAGGTAAGCTGCCTCCTCGATCTGCCTCGGTGGTAGGTGGAAACTGGAAGGTAACCATATTAGGAGGGGCGCGTAGCTGCAAGTACTCAGGACGATTCCATTGCAGTCAGCTTCGGGGCAGCCCTCTATTGGAGAAGCCAGGCGACGCATTGATTGCAGGGAGGAGTTTTCTGGGTACAAAGGGGAAGCAGCTACGTCAGTACCTCCCCTTGTGCTGAGACAATAATTGACCGGCCGGAGCTGGTGTATGTTTGTTTGTTTTGTTACGTGTTTTTGTGTTTTCGTAGAGGAGCAGGACGGGAGGCTGTCGCTACCGAGCCAGCACTAACCCCAGAGCACGCCCCTCATCGCACAGCACAGCACACGCACCACAGTCCCCTTTGGAAAGAGCACAGTTTCATGCACAGAGGATTGTGGTTAAGGAGTGTCTTTTTGTTTGTTATTTTTGGAACATGGACCTTGTTTTGTTTGGCCCCGATTACCATCGCTGGTATCGGGGTGTATTCTTTTTCTATTTGGATTATTTTTGTGAATATTTCTGTTCTTGTTTGGATTATTAAATTACTTGTTTTGGGAGAATACGTTTGGACATTTGCAGTCTTTTGCACCACATCATTCATCCTGTCACAGCATGTTACACTAGTCTTCGAGTGTTACAGAACCCCCAATAGGGTTTAGCAGAAACACATTACTTTACCTTTGCTGTATACAGTGTTGCCCATATCACAACATACTTCAGATTGTTTTACTATGTTTTAATTAATATATCATAGGTAAATCAACTAGGGAACAACTTCTGTGTTCACCAAGAGAAAGATCATTTTTCTTCTAAACATTCCAGTTCATGCTCCCTCCTGCAACAATGCTGGTGCTCTGATTGAAATGAGTGATACAGGAAGGAGTGTGGTCTAGATACACTGCAACATTTTTTTTTTCTCTCTGGAATTAAAACCTATTATGACCCAAATATCTGTTAAGATTACAAAGAAATGGCCAAAAATGTGTGTCTGAAACCAGAGCTGAACTATCAGAAGAATAAAAAGTAATTATATAGAAAACACAAACTCTCTTAAGATAGGTCTGGCATTTTGCTCCATTTCCCACTGTTACCAAATATATTAATGCTCAATTTTATATGTACATTTTTGCGTGAAAGTTGGGTTTATTTAAAGGGATACAAGATTTTACAAACATAGAACATATGATAATGACAACAGCCTTTGGTCATAACATATATATACATTATTTCAACCTAGAGATAATATATATTACTGGTTTACAAGGCATTGTAGATTGTACACATACTGCAATACTAAGGTATCTTACTCCTAGAGCAATCTGATGAGCCACAGTTACAGAATTAATTTCACCAAAGGCCTAGCGAAATGAAAGAATCTCTACAGTACAACTGAAGTAGGATTCAAGAGCAGCTCCTTAACTTATAAATCCCGATAGATAAATAGGCTTCATTTATTCATAGTATTCATTTTATATGTGCTATCATTTTGCACTCAGAAGACTAAATATAATTATAATTGCATAAAAAGATTGAAAGCCTGCTTCATTTTAACTCAAGTATGTGCCTTGGCCACTTTAATACAGTACCCATGCTTTATTACTGTAAGCATTATAACTAAGGCTTTATAATTTTGATCACGTGATGTCCCTTTAAACATATTATGAGCTGATTCGCTTTCTTAATCAAACACTAATTACCAAAGGAAGTTGTTTCTTTTTACCCTCATATCTTGATTGAGTTAACAAACTACGTGCATTGATCTCACCTGATTCTAGTTGACCCTGCATTTCATTCTGGCTCTAATCACCGAATTCAGTTTATTAATTTCCACTGCATTAGTTTCTAGTAGTGTGTCGCTAATTTAAACAATCTGGTATTCAGTTAAGGCTTAACAACTATTAATTAAGGTTTAAAGGGAGGGAAAGAGATGGAAAATAAAAACCGAAAAATAGAAACCCTAATTATAACTTTCCAAAATGTACAGTGGGTTAGTGAATTGAATTTGGGGTAAAGAGAATCAACTCCACAGGAAAAAATCTGCTGCTGGTGGGAGGAAGTGCTTTATTAAATTAGTTTGGTGACCAACACACAGTTCTCAGTTTAATCGTCAAATGGAAATCAAAAGAGGATGCCATAAAATGGAAAAGTGGCTGTAATGTTAATTAAAAAATACAAAGGTGAAATGGATGCATATGATGGGTGACGTAACTTTGCCCTGCATTGTTGTTGGATGCACACAGTGGGGCATGGTAAAAGATACGGTGCCCAAACAACATTGCTCTGTGGGTTACTTTAGTGCTGGCACCTTCTACAAGCAGTGAAATCATTACAAGAAATAATGCATTGCCCTCATGTGTACACCACATTTCATTTGCACTAGAGGCTCATGAGATTGGACAGAGCTCTGACAATATGTCCCACCAGTAGTGTCTTGGGAGGTATACTATATGTATCAATAGTAATGTTTTCTGCAGGTTCTAGAGTGTTTTACTTGCCAGAAAAAAATGCAATTGCACATTCTCTCAGTTGTTGTAGAACTCCAGTGGCAAACAGTTTTTGTTTTTTTTTTTCTTGAAATACTGTGTCAATGTTCAACCTGAAATAAATGTCAACTGAAAGAAGAGTCATTGTGAAGATGCATTGTTAAGAAAAAGACTTAACATGATATATTTGAACATGACTTTGCATTTTGATAACATCAGTCAAAATGTACTAGAGGGATATTTTTTTCCCATTGTTACTTTAAGGGGGACTCAGTAGCACTTGTTATGTCTTGTTAAGGCTTGCCTTTGCACTGATGTGAATTAAACGCATTGCTAAATGTATTGGTAGGTGTTGGAATTGAGATCGTAAAACACAGACTCAGATTTCAAATTGTAATTGTTTCAATCTCACACACCACTAAGAAATGTATATTAACCATAGCTGGTAAGGGGCTCACGAGTGGCGCATCCAGTAAAGGCGCTCCTCGCAGGATGTGCCCTATAGCCTGGAGATCGCTGGTTCGAATCCAGGCTATGTCACAGCTGACCGTGACCGAGAGTTCCTAGGGGGCGGCGCACAATCGGCTGAGCGCTGCCCGGGTAGGGAGGGCTTAGGTCGGCAGGGGAATCCACGGCTCACCGCGCATCAGCGACCCCTGTGGCCGATAGGGCGCCTGTGGCTCTGCAGCGGAACCGCCAGATCTGTGTTGTCCTCCGGCACTATAGGTCTGGTAGCATTGCTGTGGATCTGCAGTGCGAAAAATGACGGCTTGGAAGGAGCACGTTTCGGAGGACGCGTGTTTCAGCCTCTGTTTCCTGAGTCGGCGG